>NC_071273.1:20237642-20512642 GCF_023375685.1 Ictalurus furcatus
ACCTCCCTTGGTGTTTTTTCTGTTTTGGTGCATTACAACCTGGAATTAATTTTATTGGATTTTATGTAATGAGCCTCTGGTCCAACCAGTTAACTTCAGAAGTCACATAATTAGTTGATTAAGGGCCACCTGTGTGCAATCAAAGTGTCACATGATCTGTCACATGATGTCAGTATAAATACACCTGTTCTGAAAGTTCCGTGAGACTGCAACACCACTAAAGAAGCAACATGTAGACCAAGGAGCGCTCCAAACAGGTCAGAGATAAAAAATTGTGGAGAAGTGTAGATCAGGATTGGGTTATAAAAAAATATCCCAAACTTTGAACATCCCACAGAGCACCATTAAATCCGTTATTACAAAATGGAAAGAATATGGCACCATTACAGCAGACTAAAAGGTGGCACCACCTACCCATACTGTATATAGGATGAAGTTACATGAGCGAAATATCTGAATTTCCTTGGTGAAATTGAATGGCCATATAATAGCGTAAGTGTACTGGCTTCATAGAAGTGCTATAGAGAGTTGGTCAAATTACCTACAAGGTACACTATAAGGATGATTTATATTAACTAACCAAATATGAGTCATTAAAACTGAATGACCTGTCAGAGTTAGGATGGCAAGGCCTGATTTAAGGGTGGAAGCTGCCAAAAGAGCAAGAAATATACTTAATAGTTTGTGGGACCATCCACACATGAGGATAAACATTTGCTCTTCCAAAAACTTACCTGTGGATAATTTCACTTGGATACTTGAGATGACTTGAGATACTACTTTGATGATAGATACCGAAACCTTGACTATCAACTGGCAGTGTAACACACTCAGAGGAAATATGCCCATGATTGGCTAGTGTCACTGTGATTGACAGGGGAGTGAGAGTGTGCCATCCCACCCACCCAAAAAGCATGGCCAGTTTTGCTCTCACGGCTAAAGCAGGCGTCATTGGGATTTGAGCGTCACAATTTCCCGATGTTAGTGTGAACATTTTTCTGTTGTGTCACTCGGTAGCAAAATGTAATAAACTCAATCCTCACAAAGAATACAAACGTAACTCTTTATAAATAAACATTTCTGGTTACAGTTTTTTATGTGTTTAGACATGTTTTCCTTTTCAGTGTGCCGCTGCTCTGGTTCTTCCAGTGTTCTTAGGCCAGTTCAGACACTTGCCACGTGCTCTATTGCAAATGTTCACATTTCTAATTTCATACACACACACACACACACACACACACACACACACACACACAGTCACTTTAAACAATGAATGTCCAAGGCAGCTAGGGGCATGGAGTGTAGTGACCTTATTTGTTCAGCCATGTTTATATCTTCACCACTGAGCCGGGGAGACAAAGAGACGACAGGATAGCCGAGAGGCAGAGGGTGGAGGAAAAGAAGTGGTCACTGGTCAATCCAGGAATGTGTTGGTTGATCTTGAAATTCCTCAAGCTTCCGAACAGGAGCCACATACGCTATGGAGACATGTAACTGTGAAGCAGTGAAGCCATTCTGATGGGAACAAGCGATTTGTTCATACATGTTGTTTGAGCAGGGACCTGATACCAGCATGTATGAACAAGGTTAGTTTGAAGAGGAAGTGGCTTAGAAATGAGGGTTCTTTGCATGTGATTGTGGTGCTGTTTTAATGTTTGCATTCAGGATATCCTGTTTGCGTGATAATCCTCCTCTGCTGGGAGAGGTTGGCATGAGTAAGGTCTGTTTTGGCTTTTAAAACCAATCCTCTCATTGTATTTCACATTAAGAGGGACAATAGAGAGAGTGTGTGTGTGAGAGGGACGGTCCTTGTTGTACATTCGGTGTGTGTGTGTGTGTGTGTGTGTGGAGTCATGTGCAGTGGTGTTTGGGCAACAGCCAGAGGCAATCCCACTGAGGCCTGCCTGACTTATTCAGGTTGATAGACTGAGACGGCTGGAATTCATTACTGGTAGCACAAGCAGACAAACGTGCACACACACACACACACATATACACACACGCATGCATAGAGTATAGAAATCTAATTAAAGTTGATGATACAGCTGCATTGATTTGTAATGCTGGATTGATTATAATCAATGGTAGCTAAGTGTGCACTCATATTTTGGCCAAAACTAAACCTCAGACTAAAACCAGAACCTTCCGACAGACGCTGATTGATGTCTTGAAATAGCAGAGCTGAGATGTTAAGGCTACCATTTGTTCTTCAGTGTCTAGCATGGAAGATTGAATGAACGTAAAGTACACAAAGTTCCTTAAAATCTGGACATTTGGAAAATTGTATGGTTCTGAAATCAGCAACACTTTGGATGTGAATGAAAGTTTAAACATTGGTTTAATTGCTTAGGTTCTGTTGAAATATGCCAAAGCCTATAAATAAATGTTCTTCCAGTCACATTTTCAGTGTATTTAAAAAGAATTCCAAACAGTACAAAATAGTTGTGTCAAATTGAATCATGGTGAAATGTGAGATTTTGCAACAGCTTGTTTCCTAGAGACTCTCAAATTGAAACCTTGTGAGGTTTATACCCTCTTACACAAGTAGTTTCCCTCATGGGTACCAGCCAAATGTCTCCACAAGAGCGAAACTGTCAGATTTCCTATCCTTGTAGACACATTTGGTCCTTACCAACATATAAAAACAATAACCCCAGTCAACCCCCAAAATCTGCATGTGTGTTTGGAATAAAGGGTTTACAGATGTCTGGGGTTTCTTCTCAAACTCATTAGACTCATTACTTTGGACTGGTGTTGACCTCAGTATGCTGTTTCAGCGCTTAATAATGATGGAAAACCATCCATGTCATCAACCAGACAACATCTGGATATGTTTGAAAACCTTCCTAAATGACCTGGAGTATGTAGATTCAGTGAATAAGCCATTTATCAGTCATTATGTTTGTCTTCCACCATATGTGATGTAGGATTAGTATAATCAGAGCCGCCGTTTCGTTGTAATGGACCTTCAATCATATTGTTTTACAGCAGACCAGTTTTATTGGTGAATATAAACTAATAGGAGTGATGATGATCAGCATGAATGTAGTCCAGTGTTGCCGTATTTGCAGCCAGGAATTCTAGAAAGTATTAGTGATGTGAGAGAGTGATGGCACAAATATTTATCTTATAATAAAACCAGATCTACACTTCTTTACTTCTGCTGCAGTAAACCTGTAAGACTTCATAGGGTGCCATCTCGATAGCCCTGAGCTCCAAGTGTAGCTATCTGGCTTTCAGATGTAAACAGGAAAAATGCATGATTCTGATTGGTTAATCCTGTTTCTCACCATAACAGATGGTAGTCAATAAAATGTGATTAATTTAAACTAACTTGATTCATTTTGACAGTTAAATATGGAATCATAATGATGACTTCAGTGACTTTTTATGAACATCAGTATAATGCACTTACTGCACAGATCACATACATATAATCAACTAGTCAGTCGCTGTTTGTGTATGTTAACTACTGCTAGCAAATGCTGCAATACTACTATAAAGTAATAGGGGTGTAACAACACACGTAGGTCACGATTCGATTGACAATACTGGCTTCAAGAAATGATTCAATTCAATTTGATTCTGAATATATTTTGAACAAGATTTTAATGAAGAAAAATATGACTGAAAAGAGTAAACCTGTCTTTTTAAACAATGCAAAACAGTGTGCATTTTTGTCTGTATAAAACTAAATAAATAAAACATTTATTTCATTGGTTTAATAAGAAAATGTACTACAGGTTCACTATGTACTATAAGCCTTTATTTTATGGAGGGCACTGTATTTTAACTCTATGCGTTGTGCAGATTGGGATCTCTTGTGTCCAAACAGTGCAAATACATTAGATTCATAATTAACAGAATGCTTATTTCTACAATGTGAATCACACATTTTCACGATGCACCTCGTCAGAGTTTTGTGTTCACGATGCATCCTGATGCAATGCATTGTTACACTCCTACAAACTAATGTGGTTTTATGGTTTCATAATAGGAAGTTTGTGAAATAATTATTAATTTTGTAACAGTAAAACATTCCAGGAATATTCCTGCTGTTTAAAAGTCATGGGAATGTTACTGGAGCATTCTCTGAACTATACACATCAATGTATATTTCTGTAAAGAAAGCTTTCCTGAAAATTAAACAGGACCTAAAAACATTTCAGGAAAGCAAGCTGGGTGTAAAGTTACAGTTGTTTATTATTATTATTATTATTATTATTATTAATAATAATAAGAAGAATAAGAATAATAATAAAAGAAAATATAAAGCCATGTGTTATTAATTGGACTAAAAGGTATTTTTCAACATGCATGGAGCTGCACCAACGTTTCTTTTTTTGTTTTGTTTTGTAGGAAGCAGATGTGTGAACAGAATATGCATAATATCTGACCACCATACAATGATTGTTTTTAAGCACCTAAAATTATTTATATAATTCAAATGTTTAAAAGAGCTGAATAATCTATTCTTGAATCACAAATTGAGGAAAATCTGATGAAATAAGATTCAACATTTCTTCTTAGTAGCATGACTATTAAGCGCTACAGAACAAGTGTCAAAGTGTTAACACTTGATGTTCATTAGGTTCCTCCTCCTTCCTGGGTTGTTAATTAAGTTCATGAGTTCAGAGATATCATTTCAGATTGGGTTTTGGCATCAGGCCTCAGGTGTTCACTGACTCACAATCCACAGGCATCGACATCCAAGCGAATTACAACTCTAAATTGCCTTCAGAAATTTACGCTGTTCAGTTCCTTCCCCCTGCACTGGTGGTATGTATATGGCAATAATAAGCTTGCGTCTGTTGTTTGTGACTTGCTGTGTCAGCCTGATCCTGCATGTTGTGGGTTCATTATGCTGTCATTTCGGTAGCGCAGCGTGCTCAAGTGCTTATTGATAAGCATTGATTTGGCTCTCACAGTGTAGCACTGGGTTGCTAACAGATTGTTAAGGAGTTAGATTTCGGCCAAACTGTTTCCTGTTTGTTAGCTGTACGGTTCAAGGATGTCTGCTATGCATCAAATGAGGGAACATAAGCACAGATTTGAGATATTAAAATAGATTTTACATGTAACTCGTCCAATACTTGGGATCATTTGGTTTTCCACAGGAAATGATAGAAAGCAGCAAGTGCTTCCTGGAGTGCTTTATGCTGGAGAAATAGAGCAAAACCTCTCCCCACAGTTCAATCTTTACCAACATGTCAGTTCGAGAGGGGATAATGTACAGTATATTACCAGGAGTTGTTTTTATTGGTCATTTTAAAAGAGGTGAAATATGGTGTAATCTTTTTGAGCCGGGACTAAAATCCTAACAGCACTTCAGAAATAATTACATTAAAGAGGTTACCATTTCCCTGTGTTGTTGCACAGTCCATAAAGGATTTTGCAGAGTTTTTATGTGATTGTTGTGGCCAAAAAATGCTTAATTTTGCTGCGGCTTTTTTCTAAATTTGTGATGCGATTTACGGATTTTTTGGTGCTTTTTTGCTTAATTTCTAAAAATTGCAAGCTCATCCGAATATTGTGAAGTTATCTTGGAGGGACTGGTTACACTTGATATAATGAAGGTTCTTCTAAGCTGTGCCAAATTCATCGACCCAGGAGCTATGAGGTGCTATAAACACATGTACTTTCATCAATGACTATGTTTACATGCACATCAGATTCCCTTTAAGGTCTATATTCGTATTGCAGCCATATTCCGAATGCGATGTTTATATGCGTACAGGCATCGGAATATTCCTATATACATGGTTGTTGTAAGTATGCCTGAGTTACCATTCCTAAATACCTAGCCTACAGCTAAGCATCTGTTAGCACCCACAATTCGTTGTGGACTGAGCATGCGCATATATCTCTTTTCAGTGGATTTTCTGAATAAAGTATTTACATGCAACAAATTTCTGAAAAAAGCGGGCATATTCCAGGGGTGGGAATCAGAATTTTGTCTGAATTCATCTGAATCAGTCAATCCGATTTACATGACTCAATACTAATTAGAATATTGCCAAATTCCAATTAATATCTGAATATTGATGTGCATGTAAAATTAGCCATTGATACACTATCAGTTTTACTCCATACTCAATTACACGCCATCCTTTATATTGTACAAGACAATACAAAAATACAAGTTGCACTAGAACTGTTTGATCTGTGTTTGTGTAGAAAGTGCTGCTGTTAAAGTCTGAATAATTTCCTGTGTTCTGCACTTCAGCATTGCAGACCACACTGATCATCTGTTTAACACACACACACACACGCACAGTCCATTAAAAAATGAAAAATAATGAGAAATGTTTAGGAACGTGTTTATAGCGCTGACGTGAATCAGATTGAAATCAGACTTTATTAGGCGTGTTGTTGAATGGTTAATCTCCCCATGGTTCCCTCTGTTACACTCTCATTGTGTCTTGACATTTCTTATCGTGTGTGTGTGTGTGTGTGTGTGTGTGTGTGTGTGTGTGTGTGTGTGTGTTTGCGTCTGTATTTTCTGTAGGTAATCAGCTATGTTTCAATGCTAAATAAAACAGTGTAGTGGCTGTTATGTTGGAGTTTTTCAAAATAAAAATAAAAGACTGAGAGGAGACAAAAGAAAGTGAAGACAATATGAAAGAAATACGAGAGGTCTGAAAGGATCACCATGGAAACTAGGGTGTATTATGTGTCTTAGGGGGTGGGGTGTGTGTCTCAGAGCATGTGTACGTGCACTGTACATGTGTGTCTTTTCCTATAAGGGCCTATGAGTGTGTTTGTGTGAGAGAGGATAGAGATGAATTATTCTTAGAGTCTTCTGAAGAACTGCACTAAATCTTTTTTTTTTTTTTTTACTGGATTTGCTCACTCACTGTTTTATTTTCTTCTTGTTCCTTTAAATGGATGATCTATCATAATTTTCATAAAAATCTTTTGGTAACCGAAGATGACAATTCTTCAAGCCCTTTATAGCATTGTTAGCCACAATGGAAATTCTTCATGGACTAAAAAAATGAAATATGGTGTCCCACAAGGTTCTGTTTTAGGCCCGCTATTGTTCTGACTTTGTATCCAGACCCTTAAACATGCAATTTGCTGAGGATGCACAGTTTAATAGGAGCACAGTTACACAAAAAATGAAAGACAAAGGAAAAAGAAAACCGAAACGTCTGTCTTCTAAGTTCTCATTTAAAAATATGGTTGCTGATTTCATCCTAGAGCTTGATGGCTATTTAGTGAAATTAAAAACTACAGTACAATTCAGGACCTTGGTATAGCACTCATCCCTGGTCCAGTGTAAAATCTCTAAAACTGTATAGTAGATTAAGACGTATGCTTTTAGCATGGCCTCCACTAAAATTTCATTAATATGTGGTAATGAAGTGTTTACCAATGTATCTATATTATTCATCACTCTTGATGAAATTCAAAATTTTAGTGAAGCAAAATATAAAATGGCTTACTGTAATATCATAGTTTTCTTATTTAACAAAAAGTGTTTTTAGTAGACACCACCTATAGTACTCTATTGATGCATGTCTTCAATGGCATGCTATGACAGTCTCTCTCCAATTTGGTCTTGCCATCCCCTTACTCCCCTAGCACATCACATCTACCAACAATGGAGAGTGAAGGCAAACACATTCTTCCTCTGAGACACCTGAAGCCAAGCTCTGCAGCTTTTCTAAATGCTGTTTGAAAATGTTGTCACAGGACAGCATAACACACATTGAGGAAATCGCTATCTGGCCTCTTCTGCATATATGAGCTCACAAACAATTGTGATTGGGAAATGTCGTGCTGATTGACAGGGTAGAGAGAGTACAGTATACTATCCCTCCTATCCAGAGAGCATGGACAATTGTAGTTCTTTGGCTCCTGGCCACTGATGCTTTTAATACAGGATTCAAACTTGAAAATCTCCTGATGATAAGGCTTCACTGGGAGTCAGTGCAAGTACCTCACGTGGATTTTGCACAGGAAAAATATCTCAATATCTTATTGGAGGGTACACTCTTTTTAAATGTAATTGTAAGTATAATTTGTAAATATTGTATACAGATTGTAAGTATAAAGGTCAATTTGATTATTTGCATTCGTTCTGAAACCGTATTGTTTATTTTTATACAACAGTTAGTTACGATCCACTAATTTGATTGGATGAGCAGCATTGCAAGAGTACCTGTATTTAGTTTAACTGCACTGGGACATTTCACTGTTTGTGTTACTCTGCTTGTCTGTGTTCGTCATGTAAAATTCCAATTCACTGAAACTGTTACTACAGTAGAGTTAGCAACTATATCAGTGCACTTAAAATAAGAAAGCTTGACAGATGAAGGTCAAAAGGAAGAAGGGAAGCTAATTTCACTGGAAGTACCTTTTAATGGGAATGTACAAATCAATGTTAGGTAGCTAGCCAGCTAGCTGAGGAGCAAAAATAAACAAAACATTTTTATATATATTGTGTTCAAAGTGTCAGTTACTCAGTATTAATTTCTTATTTATAAAACTAGTGTATAAAAGCAATATCGCACTTGCAATCATGCCTATTTTCAGTATAACTAAACTCTTGCTTATGCAATTTTGATTAAATAGGCCTAGGTAGCTAGTTGTCACTACTTTCCTCAGAGAAATGTAGCTGTCTTAGCTAGCTGCTTTTTGGCTTGACATTTTCCAGACCCAATTATGAAGTGTTTTGATGCTTTTATTTATAAAGCATAACTGAGAAGTAAACAGAAGGTCAGACCAATGCCCAGGATTGATTTATTTGAGGATTTATGGTACAACAACAGGTTCTTTCAGCTCTCTTGGTACAGTCATGTTGTCTGGCTGACTGGTACTGCTGTGACCAAGTGTATGCAATGCTGGCCAGGCCTGCTGACAAACTTATGCTTCCCGTTTTAAAAACCACTAGCCGCCACTGCAGCAGACCATGTTTTTACTTTAAAGAAAAGTCAGATTACATTACTCCAGTCTTATTCAAGCTACACTGGCTGCCTATTAAGTTCTGCATTGCTTACAAAATCTGGTTTATGATGATTAATGCTTTAAATGATTTAACTTGGGTATATTTAACTGTCCAAGCAGTATAGCACGTCCCAACGACTTTGCTTAGTTGAAGCTGCTGTTAGTCCCAAGGATCAGTCTCAGCTCGGCCAGCGGAAGATGTTTTTGTAATGTCAAAAGAACACTACACTAGCTAGAATAATGTCATGTGATACATGGTCCTTTTCTTTATCTGTGTGAGAAAACAGGCGATCCCAAGTGATTGAAGTCATGTAGTGTCCAATAGGAAAAGGAGCTTTTTCATAGTAAATAAAGATGGCGATTATATTTGGAAAAACTAAAAGACATTTCCTTGTGGTTACTGAGAGGTTTTTTTGTGTGTGTGGGGGGGGGGGGTCTTTTGGTTATGTAAGCGTGCAAGCAGGCATAACTGCCAATTTCCTCCTTTTACTTGTTATCTGTGTCATTTTATATGTCAGGTTTTCAGACACAGAAACGTTTACAGAAACAGAAACACATTTACACCTCTCTACAACTGTAGTCGGTGCTCTGCAAAAAGTCCTCTGCATAACAAGCTGTTGTAATTTGACTTCAATGAATGTGTATGAAGTACAAGAACCATGTGCCCTTTGGCACACAGCTCTTCACATGTGGATATTTCTGTCTGTCGGTCTGTCTGTCTTGTGTAACTGCTGTCACTTCCCCCACTAGCTATTTTAAGAGCTCACTTTTGTACAGTTTGCTCTCACTCTGTAATTTTGTGGTGTGTATGTGTCCGTATGTGTGTGTATGTCTTTTTCACCATGACATTACATCTCTGACTGTAACTGTAACTATGTGTATATATCTATATGTGTTTGTTGAGGACGTGAGTTGTGGACGTAAATATAAATATAAACGCAGACGGGGTACAAAATCACATTGCTTTAAAATATGTAATGTCTGAAATGTATGTAGAAATTTTCTGGTGTTTTTTATGTCCAGTGTGTGTGTGTGTGTGTGTGTGTGTGTGTGTGTGCTTCCACTGCTTTACTGCTGTATTGTCTTGTGTGAAACCCAACCTTGATTTCGATAACCAATGAGAGCCAAGTTGAACTGTCAGCCAATATATTTGTTTTGATCTGAAGCCATGTTTGTTCACAAAAATTGTCCAAGATCCCAGATTCTAGGATTTGAGGATTCAGGAGCATAATCTCCTAATAATTTATTCTGGACAGATCTTGTAGTGTGATGACTGAATGATGATCCAGGACATGAAATCTCTCACTATATTATTGTGTATTGTCACACATTTTCAACATTGGTACACACTGTCCACCTAAACAGTTGGAGAAACTACTTCCCTCTATCTGTCAGGGATTTTTTTCTTGCCATTGTCGCTTCTGGCTTGCTCATTAGGGATCTAATCTACATCCAGATTTGTCTGTTTTGTAACAGTGTGTGTAGTTAAAGATCTGATGCAAATAAAATACAGTTGAAGGAACTAACATAAATACACTTTGGGCATGGCCATGTTCATTAGCTCGCTACCACTTTCAACTACATGTGTGTTGTTGCTGGGTTTGTCATTTTTCCTTTATTGATGCCTACAGCACTAGGTGACATTGACATCAGTTCACTTCCTCTTGAAAGTTCCCATGGCAACTGCCTCTGTGGCATTGAGGTAGGAGGGGGGATTGGGGGAAGGGTGTGGGTGTGTGTGCATGTCTCTCATTCTGCGTCTGTGTTGTTTGAGAAGGTGGTGGTTTATGATTCTCACTCTGAGTTTGTTCCAACTGAGACAGCTGGAAGCCACATCATGTGCACTAAGTTCCAGAATGCAAATGTGTACAACCCCAACTCCAAAAAAGTTGGGATGCTGTTCAAAATGTAAATAATTGTAAATAAAAACAGAATGCAATGATTTGCAAATCTCATAAACCCATATGTTATTTACAATAGAACATAGAAAACATATCAAATGTTTAAACTGAGGAAATGTACCATGTTAAGAAAAATATAAGGTCATTTTGAATGTGATGGCTGCAACACGTAAAAAAAAAGTTGGGACGGGGCAACAAAAGGCGGGAAAAGTAAGTGTTACTAAAAAGAAACAGCTGGAGGAACATTTTGCAACTAATTAGGTTAATTGGCAACAGGTCAGTAACATGATTGGGTATAAAAAGAGTATCTTAGAGAGGCAGAGTCTCTCAGGAGTAAAGATAGGAAGGAATCTGGACGGAGCATACAGTATGTTACTCTAAAACCTGTATATACCTTTCAGCATTGATAGTGCCTTTCCAGATGTGCCAGCTGCCCATTCTATAGGCACTAACGCACCCCATACCATCAGAGATGCAGGCTTTTGAATTGAGCGCTGATAAAAAGCCGAATGGTCCCTCTCCTCTTTAGTCCTCTTTAGTTTAGAGGACGCAGCGTCCATTGTTTCAAAATAGAATTTCACATTTCTATTCGTCTGACCACAGAACAGTTTTCCACTTTGCCTCGGTCCATTTTAAATGAGCTTTGGCCCAGAGAAGATGGCTGCATTTCTAGATCATGTTCACATATGGTTTCTTCTATGCATGATAGAGCTTTAACCAGCATTTGTGGGTGGCACGTCGATCTGTGTTCAGACAATGAGTTCTGGAGGTGTTTCTGAGCCCATGCAGTGATTTCCATTACAGAATCAGGCCTGTTTTTAATGCAGTGCCGCCTGAGGTCCCGAAGATCAGGCATGCGGTATTGATTTTCACCCTTGTCCCTTGCGCACAGAGATTTCTCCAGATTCTCAGAATCTGTTGATGACATTATGTACTGTAGATGATGAGATATTCAGAGTCTTCACAATTTTACATTGAGGAACATTATTCTGAAATTGTTCCACAAATTATAGACGCAGTTTTTTGCAGATTGGTGACCCTCTGTGCATCTTTACTTCTGAAAGACTCTGCCTCTCTAAGATACTCTTTTTATATCCAATCATTTTACTGACTTGTTGCTGTTAACCTCCAGCTGTTTCTTTTTAGTAACACTTACTTTTCCAGCCTTTTGATGTCCCGTCCCAACTTTTTTGAGATGTGTTGCGGCCATCAAATTCAAAATTACATTTTGGAACTGGGGTTGTATATTAAACGTTACACCACAGTGCTTCTGAATTCTCCAATCTGAAGAATTTTCTATAACAGCAGCTCGGACAGTAGTTCCGGGTGTAATTCAGATCACAGGAGAAGTTAGAGAACACCATGTGGGGAAATGTTAGAGTTAATTAATTTAAAACAATAATAATAATACTACTAATAAATTATTTTTAGAGTTAACTCTATACTCTATTTGCAAGATATCCTCTACTCTAGCAGTCCATAAATATTTGGACATTGTCAAAATTATTGTCATTTTAGCTGTCTACTATAGTATATAAAAGTTGAAATTAACTGTTGCTCAGCTGTTCCATGGCCAGGTATATATATATCATTCCCTTATTATTTCATTTACAAATAAGCAGATAAAAGGTCTAGAGTCAATTTCATGTATGGTATTTGCATTTGGAATCTGTTGCTATTAACTCTGAATATGAAGTCCAAAGAGCTGTCACTGCCAGTGACATCATGAGGCTGAAAAATCAAAACAAACCCATCAGAGAGATAATGGTATGTTCAAGTGGTAATGACCTGTATGGCTATGGATCAGTGTTAAAGAGTCTCAGGGGTTCAGGGTTACAGCTGGACAGCATGGTGTTTGGCTTGTTGTACATTTATAGCCTCACGCTCTCATGGAGAAGTATACTGTGAGCTTCCGTGTTATTCTATACACTCAGCTGTATACATAACCTCTCTGTGCATATACTACATCTCTCTTCTCTTCTTCAATTCTTTTCTTTTCTTCAGTTTTCTTCGTTATTCTCTTCTCAACTCTTCACTTCTTTTCTTCTCATTTCTTTTGTTTGGTTCTTTTTTTCTTGTTTTTCCTTTTCTTTGGTTATCTTTTATTTTTCTCTTCTCTTCTCCAGTTCTTTCATTTTATTTTCTTTCTTTTTCAGTTTTCTTCATTCTTCTCTTCTCAACTCTTCTTTTCTCTTCAGTTCTTTTCTTCTCATTCCCTTGTTTTTTCTTCTTATTTTTCTTTTCTTTGGTTATCTTTTATTTTTCTCTTCTCTTCCCATTTCTCCTCTCTTCTCTTCCATAGTTCATTTTTATCTTCAGTTCTTTTCTTTCTTTGTTTCTCCTCTCTTATCTTTGTTTATATCTTCTCTTCTCCAGTTATTTTTTTTTTCTTCTTCAGTTTTCTTCTCTCTTCTCTTCTCTTCTCTAATCTCCTCTCCTCAGGGTGTGGCAGGTACAATTAGCGGTTTGTGGTGGAAGTGAGCATGGGAGATGTAATGCAGCTTGAGCACTCGTATATAAATAATATATTAAAGATGGTTATACATACATATATATTCATCATTAAAAGTTTTTGGGCTATTTGTCTTTTATTTTCACTTTGCGAAAAGTAAGAAAATTCATTCTTATATTTGGAGTAGTCTGACAGAAATGTCTAGGGAAATGCAGGAAGGGGAGAAAGTTCACTCAGTGCTCTGAAACTCAGTGCTCAGTGTGAGGCAAACTAAACTCCCTAAAGAGCTCCTAGTGATGTTTTTCCCTTTGAGTCACTTCAGTGTATGCGTATAATTTTCACTGTAACCCACGACCTGAAACTCACTTTATCATTAGCGTTACTGAGTGATTTATACCCTGTTTAGATGCTACTTTTAAAAAATTTCCTGTGACAATTTGTGAGCACTGCCATAAATAGATAGAATGACAGAAATATAAAATAGCAGATGTGTTTTGCAGATACGTGTACAAAAATGATGAGTACGGTGAGTGCAATTAGCGGGGCTATTGTTTGAAAAATAAAAGAATGAAAGAGAATAAATGAATGCTGAAAGAAAGCGAGTCAGTTAATTGATACGACAGGAGGATTATAAGCCTGTTCATTGTCAGTGAAGGAACAGGAGAGAAAAAAAAAAAACATGTTAAAAAGAAACACTGAGCTGTGCTGTTGAGTAGGCTGGTAGGTATTGAAATGGGCTTCAAAAAGGACGTTCGGCATTATAGTTCCCAAATAATAAATCAGGATCTGTGTGTGTGTGTGTACGTGTACCCATGGCGTGGGTTTGTGTATGGATGCACACGCAAGCCGGCTTTTTTCTTTCCTTTTGCTGACTCAGGCATCTCTACAACTAGCTAATTAGCTACGTACGCTACACGTGCATTGGGATTGTCATGATGTTTTCAATGAATCATCAATTAAACTGACACTGACCTTCAGACGCACTCCTGATGGACATTACGTGCAATGAAAAGGAGAAGCAGTCTTTATTATGAATTGTGCTCACTGCAGATACTGTTAATATGGTAACACCCCCCCCCACTCTGTTCACACGCATTCATCCGCTCGTTGGGTGTGTGGTCTGTGAATGGGTTGGAGTGTGTTTTGTTTGGCCGCCACTGCTGCTTTGTTTTGATGGATGAAGCTCTTGAGTGGCAGATGGCTTTCGAGCCTGCAGACATGTTATCACACACCAGGGAGTCCACACACACACACACACACACACACACACACTATCGTCCAAGCACAGACCACAAGCATCACAACTACATAGAGAAAGAATGGTGTCTATAGGTATTTGTGTCTCTATAGGCCTACAGGTTTACAGGACCAGTGAAGACAAATGTATTAGTATTATTTTTACTTGACAGGTTTTTTTTGTTTGTTTATTTGGCTGACAGTTTAATCCAAATTGAAAAAGCCCAAAGCTTTAACCACTGAGCCAGTACTGCCACATTTTTTCATGGTAATGTCACCTGTCAGTCAACTTTGTTGGGCAGGAAACACTTTTAGCAAGAAAACTGTCTTAAGCCTAGTGCACACTACACAATGTGATTTTTTTTTTCCATCTGCAAGTAATTGCAGAGTCTCTGAATGTTTGAATTTCTCAGAGATTAATATTCTAGTATGAACCCTCTATGACTAGTAGCAAGAACAGCGATAAGAAACGGCTAGATTCATCTGCTCTCATGCACAACAGCTCCATGAACCCAGTTTATAATCCATCTATTTGTGTGGGCGTGTGAGGGCAAAATGTAAGTACGATAATAATGCTTCTGTAAGAACTTGTTTGGCATGTCTGTCCCAAATAGTTGTTACTAGGAACAGCAGCACACAGTATAAAAATAGCTACTTTTTGGCATTATATTATATCTCCAGTTCTCTTTGCAGAACAGACAATCCTCACTGGCCATTATTCCAACCATTATTTCCAACACATACTCTCATACTTCTCTTTTTTTTCTTGTTTCCCAGAATAAAAAAGCAGGAATGGCCACACCCACACATGACAGCTACCAGTAACAAGAATTTGGAAAGGAAAGGAAAGAACAAGGAATAAATAATTGAGAATAAATAAGCAGAAAAATATTTAAGATATTCTCTTTTTAGCTGGGTTCATGCGTATTTGTGGGGGTGTTTGTGTTTTTATTTCACACCGAAAGACAGGTAGACTCCATGGATTTAAAAAAATAAATATTTTTTTTTTTTTATAAAACCTTGTTTTAAAGCCAATCTCAGTGATGGCTTATTCCTTAAATCATCAGACTGTAAAAATGTGCTGCTGTATACGCCTCAGTCGATGCAGCTGCAATCTCCTGCGGGTTTCAGCCCTAAAGCACAGTGAACCAGCCATGACTTTAAGACAGTTTGTGTGAAATTTGTTTTCAGACTGGATGGAGTATGATTTTCTTTACACAAGACTTGAAACTTTAAAAAATAAATAAATAAATAAATAATACTTCACAAAATTCATCAGATAATATCAGTCACACATGCTTTTGACAGCAAGAAGTGAGGAGCCCTGCAGTCTCTTATCTGAGGAAAAGAATGAGCTTCTGGTAAACATTATAAATCAGTATCTCTTGGTATATTAGTCCTTATTATTCATCATACTCAGTGAACACTGATAGCGATCACATTTTACGTGCAAAAGCATATCTGCTTTTGGAGAATTCTGGTCCTATGACTAATGTACTGACAGTGCTACTGTAACTCGTTGGACCTTATGCACTTTATCCTGATATCTGACTACTGTTGTGTTTTCTCTTAAATTTCAGTTTGTACCAGTTCAGTGTGATAAGAACATTTGTTACAAGCGCTGCTGTCACGTGTTGAGGGTTGAGGCGGATCTTAATCACAGTTAAGAGTTTTATTGCAGAGTATAGTATCCAGAGCCCAAGGCAAAAAACAACAACTAAGACAGAGAGAAGTCAGGTGATGAGGTAAACAGGCTAGAACAGGTCAGGTGGAAATCAATGTCAATGTCAAAGCAGAATCAAAACCAGACTAGACAAAACAATGGAATGGCTTGGTAATAGACCGAGACTATGGCAACTGAGCGTAATACTTCGCGAAGAACTAATGAATGAGTAGTCTCTTTTATGTTTGGTGTGATTATGAGTGTAATTGGGAACAGGTGTGTCTGATTAGTCCTCAGGAGAAGGTGATGTGTCTGTGTGTAGCTTTGGGAGTTTTAGTCGCTGGCCATGTTTGTAGTCTGTGGTGCATTCTGGGAAATGGAGTTGCTAGTTTGCTGTGACATGACAGCTGCCTTACTGCTAACTCAGCTTTAACCTTCATGGAACTTCTGCCCTCTTTCCTTTATCTTGGGAAGTTCAGTCAACTTAGGAAATCTAATTCTTGACTTATGGAAGCTTTGAAACAATAACAGACAGTAATAGAAAGACAGTGCTTTATGTAAGGAATGGAACTCTTTGGGTTGTGGTGTTATAGGAAAAAAAATCCACGACGGGGTGATGTGATGTGGTCCGACACAAAGTGGAGTTAATATCACGCCAAGGTTAAATATTTTTTCAATAACAGCATATTCAGAAGTGTTTTGTTTCACTAAAACAAAAAAATCTGCCAGTGATTTTATTTGTACTTTTATTTGTATTTGTACATGTACTTTTTATCAATTTATAGCTACATTTAATGTTATAAAATGTTCACAATACAAGTTACATTATGGCAGTTACAGTCCATCCGGAAAGTATTTACAGCGCTTAACTTTTCCCACATTTTGTTATGTTACAGCCTTATTCCAAAATGGATTCAATTCATTATTTTCCTTAAAATTCTACAAACAATACCCCATAATGACAACATGAAAGAAGTTTGCTTGAAATCTTTGCAAATGTATTAAAAATAAAAAACAAAAAAGCACATGTACATAAGTATTCACAGCCTTTGCTCAATACTTTGTTGAAGCACCTTTGACACCAATTACAGCCTCAAGTCTTTTTGAGTATGATGCTACAAGCTTGTCACACCTATTTTTGGGCAGTTTCTCCCATTCTTCTTTGCAGGACCTCTCAAGCTCCATCAGGTTGGATGGGGAGTGTCGGTGCATAACCATTTTCAGATCTCTCCAGAGATGTGATCGGGTTCAAGTCTTGGCTCTGGCTGGGCCACTCAAGGACATTCACAGAGTTGTCCTGTAGCCACTCCTTTGTTATCTTGGCTGTGTGCTTAGGGTCGTTGTCCTGTTGGACGATGAACCTTCGCCCCAGTCTGAGGTCCAGAGCACTCTGGTGTAGGTTTTCATCAAGGATGTCTCTGTACATTTCTGCATTCATCTATTCCTCGATCCTGACTAGTCTCCCAGTTCCTGCCACTGAAAAATATCCCCACAGCATGATGCTGCCACCACCATGCTTCACTGTAGGGATGGTATTGGCCAGGTGATGACTGGTGCCTGGTTTCCTCCAGACATGACGCTTGCCATTCAGACAAAAGAGTTCAATCTGTGTTTCATCAGATCAGAGAATTTTGTTTCTCATGGTCTGAGAGTTCTTCAGGTGCCTTTTGGCAAACTCCAGGCAGGCTGTGGCTTCCGTCTGGTCACTCTACCATACAGGCCTTATTGGTGGAGTGCTGCAGAGATGGTTGTTCTTCTGGAAGGTTCTCCTCTCTCCACAGAGACACACTGGAGCTCTGTCAGAGTTACCATCGGGTTTTTGGTCACCTCCCTGACTAAGGACCTTCTCCCCCGAACGCTCAGTTTGGCCGGGCGGCCAGCTCTAGGAAGAGTCCTGCTGGTTCCAGACTTCTTCCATTTACGGATGATGGAGGCCACTGTGCTCATTGGGACCTTCAATGCTGCAGAAATGTTTCTGTACCCTTCCCCAGATCTGTGCCTTGTTACAATCCTGTCTCGGAGGTCTACAGACAATTCCTTGGACTTCATGGCTAGGTTTGTGCTCTGACATGCATTGTTAACTGTGGGACCTTATATAGACAGGTGTGTGCCTTTCCAAATCATGTCCAATCAACTGAATTTACCACAGGTGGACTCCAATCAAGTTGTAGAAACATCTCAAGGATGATCAGTGGAAACAGGATGGACCTGAGCTCAATTATGAGTGTAATGGCAAAGGATGTGAATACTTATGTACATGTGCTTTTTTTGTTTTTTATTTTTAATAAATTTGCAAAGATTTCAAACAAACTTCTTTCAAGTTGTCATTATCGGGTAATGTTGGTAGAATTTTGATGAAAATAATGAATTTAATCCATTTTGGAATAAGGCTGTAACATAACAAAATGTGGAAAAAGTGAAGTGCTGTGAATACTTGAGTAAAAAAAAAAACAAAAACAGTGAAGTGCTGTGATGTGCTGTGAATGCACTGTATAAACAGTGGTTCCCTCTCTAGCTCTGTTGTGGTTTCATACAGAACATTCAAAAGTTCCCCAAGAGGGACAAACCAAAGAACCCTTTAGGGTCCGTCCATTCATTCATTCCTCTTCATTAAACGCTCTATCCTGGTCAGGGTCTTGGTGGATCTGGAGCCAATCTCAGTAACACTGGGCGCAAGGTGGGAATACACACTGAATGGGACATCAGTCCATCCTAGGACAATTTAGCATACCCAATTCACCTACCCTCAGGTTTTTGGACAGTGGGAGGAAACCGGAGAACTCGGAGGAAACCCACATGGACATGTGAAGAACATAAGCTGTGAGGAAGCAGTGCTATATTAAGCATTTAAGAGTGTAGTAGACATCCACAAAAACAACGAAGGACTGGGGCAAGACTTTTAGTGTCTCCTTGGGTGGTATCACAAGTGTAGTTTTAGACCTCAAAAATCCCACTACGATTTATATCGCCACAAAATTGGGCTCAAGCCCAGCTTAATTAGCAATATACCAGCATTATACCACTAATTTATGCAAATTATATTTGCTACAGCACAGAAATAGATCCCATAATCTTACAGGAACATTCCTGTTGGGTTTTTAGTTAAGACGGAGTCACTTTTTTTGTGAGTTATTTTAGATAAGCTCACATCCTAAGTGGCTTTCAAGCTTCATGTAATATCTTATGGAGTTCCTCATGGCTTGACTATGGGCCCTTTATAATTTAAGATAGATATGCGTCACTAGCATGTATAATTGATAATTATTTTGTGTGTGTGTGTGTGTGTGTGTGTGTGTGTGTCTTGTCAGTGTGAATGTGATTTGAGAGCACTACGGGATGCCAAATTGAGGGTAAAAAAGACGAGATGAGCAGTGACAGCCGTTGTCACGGCCACCTTGTGTGTGTGTGAGTGTGACAGATTTTTGGGTTTCAGGTTGATTTATACGGCAGAGCCAGAGGGAAAGAGGACATAAGGGAGAAACAGAGGGCTGTAGTTTTGATAAAGGATCTTTCAAAAAACACCTGGCATGAAGAAACAGCAGTGTTTGTGTGTGTGTGTGTGTGTGTGTGTGTGTGTGTGTGTATGTATATACATAGTAAGCAAAAAAAACCCAAATCTGGCTTCAGGTCACAAGAGAGTGTGGCTGTTTCCTTTATCAATTGCTGTTAGATAAAGTACAAAATAATTTGTCATAAAATAGGAGAAATATTAGAAAATCCAGAAAAGTTTAGTCCAATGTTATATGAGCAGCATGCTGCATGACATGTGGTTTACTGCCATAGAATAGCCTTCAGGACAGAACGAGAAGAAAGAGAAGCTGTTGATGGAATAACTTGCTTTGTGGATGTTCCACAACACTGAACATAACTATAAATGAAAAAAAGAACGAAGTGTCGTTCTTTAATAAATCAAAATTCGTAATCCTTTGCAAATTGCTGTGGTATAAGGGGAATAAAACACTTCGGATCATGGAAATGAATCATCTTTGCCATGATAACATTAACCCGGGCCACATCACACCATTCCAGCTTTGATTGTTTACCTTTTCTTTAAGCCACTTTGTATGTCCAAGTCTCCAGCATTTCATTTCATTATTCAAGTAAGAAAACTAATTCTCTGAAGTAATTCAGTCTATTATTATCACATTCAAGACACACAACTATATAATGTGTTGTTCTCTTACTCTACAATATATTAAAATGTGAATTGGAGGTGAGAGTGTTTATTTGCCCCTTCAGTACCCTCCCTTAGCTATGGCCATGACGCAAAACTTCTAAAGTTCTTTCAGACTTTCTGATTGTATAGACACAAAAAATATGAGTGAATGTAGACACACATGAATGCTCAGTTTCTCAGCACAATAGTCTCCCTCAAACAGTGTGTGTGTGTGTGTGTGTTCTGTCTGGCAGTCTGTCTAAGAGTAAGACGGCTGATTGGTGCTGACTCAGCAGCCTAACTAGCCTCAGTCTGACCCCTGACATATGATTTAATGAGACATACATGAAGCTCTGAGTCAAACCTGCATACTGTGGAAGCCGTGTGTCTACGTTTAGTCTGTCCATTTTAGGTCATATCGTGGTCCCCATGATGGGAATTCCATTTGTGGTGTGTGTAAAGAGTTTTCAGGAAATGAGAGTCAGACACACATGGAAATCACGGTCAGCCAATATGTCGCATGAATGAGATATTTAACAGCGGAGGTAAAGCAGTGGGAATTTGTCTGTTTGCAATTTGTCTGTTTACTAGGGTTGGGCAATATGACAAAATATCATATTACGATACTTGACATTTGTACACAAAACATTACTGTTGCATTTAAAACGTTAAGTTAAATTTTACGTTTTAAAAGTTCGTAACGATCTAAAATATAAAATAAGTTCAAAAATATCTGTGATATCTTAGAAAAGTGTATCTCAGTTGCAGTATTAATTTATCACAATATTGATCTTATATTGTCATATTGCCCAGCCCTATTGTTCACTCTATTTTTCTCGAGCCTATCAATTATTATAGATAATTATTATTGTCTCTGCTACTAAAGTACTTCGTTCTCATCCTGTACATTTCTTTCTATTAAACACACACACACACCCCATTATCAGCTGCCACCCTACCGTTCATTCTATGATGTTGCAAGTGTCGTAATATGTTGTAATAATTTGCCATTGAAAGATTCCAGACCTGAAAAGAAAATGTACGTTGGAAAATAAATAAATAAATAAGTAAAAAGCACTAATCAAAAGCCAGACAGTGTCACATCTTCACACTGTGTCCTCTCTTGTCGTCCCCACCGGGATCACACACTTTCCCTCATGCCCACACACATTCAATTAATTCTTATCTAAAGTCTCCCAAACACATCTTAATTAAGAAATGTTCTCTAGAGCGTTCCTTTAAATATTAATGAAGTTGTATCTTTGCTTCATACGACAGTTTTGGCAAAAATGGACGAGCAGGAAGTGACTGTAAAAACAGACTCAAAAACAGAATGCAGAAGTTTGGAACCGGAGGACTAGATACATAAAAGGTTACTTTTTATGTATTATAATGGGATATTATTATTTTAGATTTAGGAAAGTGTACAGTATTCAGCCATCATTGCTTTTACAGCATGTTCTGCCCAACCCTTTTAAATAGTGTGTGTGTGTGTGTGTGTGTGTGTGTGTGTGTTTTCCTTGACCTATATTTTGCCAATGGGAAATCTGTAATCATCAGAAATGACTTCAACAAGAAATCCCAGAGCACACACACATACACACTTCTTTCCCTGTGTTTTCTTCTTCACATTAGAGTTCAAGTTGCATTTACATGTGAAAAGTTTTCACATGCACTATGGGATGATAAATTATGCTTTCTGTGGGTTTGTGTGGCAGGTTTAGGGTGTGTGTGTGTGTGTGTGTGTGTGTGTGTGTGCATGAGTGTTTCTGCCACGATTGTTGCCTTATTTTCAACAGTGTAATGGAAGTAATCTGTTCTTGTGTGCATCTGTGTGAAGGATAAATAGTGATGAACTAATTCCCCTGTATACCATAATCTGTTGTTGATGGATGGCTGGAGATAGTGTGTTATTACAGCCTGGGAGGAAACAGTCTGCTAACCATGTGCAGGGTGAGGGTATGTTTTTAACCGTGTTGTGGTGTAATCAAATATACTGAGTGTATTCTAGGCTCGGGCGGATGATATACCAGGAATACTATAATTACAGGGTTTTTTTTTTAAATTCCACCATCCAGTTTGAATTAATGTCCATACTGTTAAGTATGTGTGCTAGTTAGTGTAGCATTATGTGATGCAGTGTCCACAAATGGCATACTCAGATACGTGTATTAACATTACCACTAACACTATTACAGTTGGTGTTTTCTCACATAGCCTACAAACCTAACCAAATTCTGCATAAAAAGATCAAGTGTTAACCTTCTCGATCTTCCAGATTAGTAAATACTTTTAATCGTCGCATGTAATTGATGGAATGATACTAAGTTCAGGACAACATCCACAACAATGACAAGTTTTAAATGTTTAATATATAACATCTCCGTGCTGTTGAATATCTGTCTGGTGTGAAGTTGCTAAACATTTCACAGGTAAAGATGGGAACATGTTGAATATATAGTATTTCATCTCTGTTGTGCCCCCTTGTGGATACGTAATGAATAAAATACTTTGGGCTGTGTTTTATTCCTCTTAAACCACACCAATTTGACAACGCTTACAAGTTTTATATTTATTGAAGAATAACACACTTTTTTCCTGAAGTTAAGACCAAAAAAAAATGCAGTTTATTACTAAGAAAAAAGCAAACTTCCATTCTGAAAACTTTTCTGTGTCGGAAAACGTAAATGTATAGATTTACCCCCGGCTGTTACAAAAGTCTGACACTGGAGACTTCTTCCATGAATGTTAAATTAAAAAACTTCACCTTATGAACAATTACACATGGTTTTTAATCCATTTACTGTATGTGGAGTGTCATACAAGGCTCTGTGTTAGTTGTTACCATAGTAATGCTAACATATTAAAATGAATGCATAAATAATTATGCATTTATAAACTTGTGATTTGCTGACACTGAACAATCAGCATCAAGAATTCAAAAGTGCTTAGGTATAAAGCTTTTTTCATCAGATGTTTGTTACTAGCTACCGCTTAGAAACGCGCACACATGTCAGGTATAACTCAGGCCTAAGAGAGCAGAATCAATTGGCCCTGCACTCTGGGTAAGAAGGATGACTTTCCTCTTTCCCCTGTCGATCAGAGCAAAGCTGAGGAATAGTGGATGTCTGTTAGCTCATTAGTTAGCACTCTTCTGTGCCATTCCAAGAGCAGCAGGTTATAAAGAACTGTGTGTCTGACGAAGCATGTATTTGCTTTAATGCTAACTGTTGCAGGTTGGTAACTGCCATACGATAATGGAGACACAGCTAGACGGAGAGAATTGGTAGGTAATTATAACTAAATTTGGAGGACGTGTACACAACGGCACTGTGATCAATAATCATTATGAGTTCTGTCAATATTTTGAGAAAGGGGAAGAAGGAAATCCCAATTTCTGGAGGTTTATAACAAGTTTTAGATACAGTGGCGGAAATAAGTATTGGACAGTAAATATATTTCCAATGAGGCTATTCACATGAAATTTTCACCAGACATCAGTATTAACTCAAGAAATCCGGAAATATAAAGAATTCACATTAAAGTCCATAAATAAAGTTATGTGTAATTGGGGCCATCAAACATCACTCTGTCACCACACACAGGAGCTCCTCACAAGATTTCTGACCAGGGAGTTAGAAGAATAGTCAGAAGAGTATCCCAAGAGCCAAGGACCACTCAGAAAGAGCTCCAGAAACACATAGAGGCAGCAGGTACCATCGTCACAGAGAAAACAATAGGCAATGCACTCCACTGCTCACACTCACCCCACAAGACTGCATTACTAAAGAAAAGGCATGTCGAAGCTCGTTTACAGTTTGCTACAACTCATTTGGACAAGCCTATGAAATACTGGGAGAGTGTAGTCTGGTCAGACGAGAGCAAAATTGAACTTTTTGGCTGTCATACTACACACCATGTTTGGAGAAGAAATGTCACTGCACATCACCCTAAAAACACTACAACAGTGAAGTTTGGAGGTGGAAGCATCATGGTGTGGGGCTGCTTTTCATCGCATGTTACTGGCAGACTTCATATAATTGAAGGAACGATGAATGGAGCCCTTTACCGGGAGATTCTTGAGAAGAATCCGCTGCCATCCACCAGGATGATGATGATGAGACATGGGCGGACCTTCCAGCAGGACAACGATCCAAAGCTTACAGCAAAGGAAACTCTCAATTGGTTTCAGAGAAAAAAAATCAAGGTGTTAGAATGACCCAGTCAATCACCTGACTCGAATCCAATTGAACAAGATTTAAAGACAATATGTTTAGAAGAACGGGCCAAAATCACACCTGAATACTGCGGACCATCAATTTCTTCATACAAGCCTTGAAGCTGTCATTACAAACAAAGGCTTCTGCACTAAGTATTAAATAAATTTCAGTTAGCGTGTTCAATACTTTTTTCCCCGTGTCATTCTGCTTTATTACACATAACTTTATTTATGGACTTTATGGACTGTTTGGATTTCTTTATATGTGCGGATTTCTTGAGTTAATACCAACATCTGTTGAAAATTTCATGTGAATAACCTCATTGGAAATATATTTCCTGAAAAAAATGTTGACACGTTCAATACTTATTTCCCCTACTGTATTTAGACTAGCCAAGTTTATTGTACCCATTGCAGTTCTCCATATAATTCCAGTAACATATTTATCCTCAGTACTATTTCTCCTTTATAGCTCTGGCTTAGCAATTACACTGTTTTCTGCAGTGCTTGCAATCTTTCTATCTGTTGTTTAGAATGTAATTTTTCATGTACATAGAGTTACGTGTTTATTAGACACACATTTAGTGCCTAATAAACTGGAATCTGTATTTGCAGATTTTATTCTGAGATTCAGGACTTGGCAAGTTAGAATAAATATTAGAATAAATATAGACCTCTAACTGTCACCGTGAGCTGTTTCATTTGCACAAGCAAATTACAGCAAATAAGCTCTGTACAAAATAACCCCAAAATACTTCTTTCTGTCATTGCTTTTCACTAGGGCAGGGAAATGTTGGAAGATTTAAAGCATAATACGTTGCAAAAATACTGCAGTCATAATAAGAAATGGGAATAGTGTTTAAAATATCCCCTATTCTCCAGTAAATGGGTGATGATGATACTAGTTCTTTGTTTTGCAGTTCTGGAATAGCATTTTAATCTATTGCAAAATAATTGCTATTGGCATGATGGCTTAGTGGTTAGCACATTTGCCTCACACCTCTGGGGTTGGGGTTCTTGCCTCTGCCCCGTGTGCACGGAGTTTACATGTTCTCTCTGTGCTTTGGGGGTTTCCGCCGGGTACTCCGGTTTCCTCCCCCAGTCCAAAAAACATGTAGGCTGATTGGCGTTTCCAAATTATCTGTAGTGTGTGAATGTGTGTGCGATTGTGCAATGCGATGGGTTGGCACCCCATCCAGGGAGACCCCGTCTCCTGCCCTGGGTTTCCTGGGATAGGCTCCAGGCTCCCTATGACCCTGTGTACAGACGATGGATGAATGGTAGTTTTCCAATTCTAAGTATAAATGCAAAGCAGTTTAAGTCATTTTAATATCATTTTCTACTGTAAGCAAATTAAGAAAGCAAATTCATTTGAAATAGATACCCCATTTAAAATTTCCTGGCCAGTCTGTCGCGATTTTGGTTTCAGCCAAGAATGTTCATTTTGGTGGAATAATGGTGTCTCTTACTTCTGAGGTGCTTTCTCAGGTGGAACGGCCTCACATTGAACTTCACACACGCACACACACACACACACACACAGAGGGCCTTGCTTTTTTGAGTATCCTTTATTGTTTCTAGCCTTAATGAGCTGTAAACTGTTCTGTGTGTAATGGCTACAGAAAACCCATTTCTCTTCTCTCACTTTCCCTCTTTCCTCTCCATCATTGTGTTCATTCCTCCCTCTTCTTCTATCATCAACCTTTCTTCTCATTTAGCCTGTCCTGCATTCCTAGACATAACAAATGGTGTAGAATAAAAAGCTAGGAACAGTATAGCAACAGGGATATGCACATGCTCTAACAGTGTGTGGAAGAAATCTCACTTGGGGGTGTGCTGTTATAGGAAAATAATCAATGATTGTGTGGTGTGATGCGGTCAATGCAAAGCAGAGTTACTGTTACTACCTTGAAGTGTTTTATTCCTCTTATACCACAGCCATTTACCAAGGTTTCGTTTTTTTATTATTAATTAAAGAATGACACTTCATACTTTTTATCAATTCATAGTTACATTTAATTTAAGTTAGTTCCTGTTATCACTTGAATTATAGCTGCTTTAAACAATCTGTGTGTTACAGAGTTAGAGAGAGAGACAGAGAGAATGAGAGAGAGAGACAGAGGCAAGAGAGAGAGAGATGATTGATGAAACGTAGCCAGGTTCATGGTGTACCAGTGTGACACAAAGGCAGCTTTCACAGGACATCATTTTTTTCTTTGCCGGACATTAGCTCTGTTACGCAGTGATTGCCACTGTCTGTGGACCAAATTGCAAACCCATTACGACCAGTTATTTCATGGCACGTTTAAAATGCTTCAATTGTTCATGATGTCTGAATCTGATACACAAATACACACACAAATCCATTTCCACACTTGTGTGTGGGTTAGTGAGTGAATTCGAAAGAGCGCAGAGGATTTCAGATGACGTCCTCAGCCACTTCTGCGTTGCACTAGAAGACTGAAGAACATCGTAGAGAACTGTAGTGGTGAATAGGGAATATCGCTCAAAAGGTTACGGCATGGTATATTTTCCCAATATCAACTCCGTAACTTAATTTTAATATTGAAAGCCATGGAATGGCTTGGAATGTCATGAATTATTAAAGCCCATTCACAGGAGGCTTACACAAAAGTAGGTATTTGTGTGTGAGGACAGAATGTTCTTAACATACGACTTGTGTGTTAGGCTTTGTGTTTTGGTTTGTAGTTTAACAAAGCTGTAAGTAAAAGTTGTGGGTTTATTATAAGTGCCAGTATGTAAGCCTAACAAAGCAACAGGCAGCCATGCATGTTCTATATTTGTGCAATTCTGCACACATGCTGTAAAGCGTCAAAACCCAAACCATTACCTTGAATGATTCCTCGGACCAATCCTATGATGCATGCGATCTGACATTTCTTTAGTTCCCGTACTCACGACTCCTGTACTCACTCCTACCAGCCATTAGTTCCCATTTTCAGACTGCAGAAATGGAAGAAAAACATATGACTGTGGTTTTCTTATCCATCTTATCCTGCTATTAAATGTGTATAGCGACATTAGAAAATGAAGTTTGGAAGGAAGTAGCAGAGATCATTGGTGCCTCTCTGTGCGTTCAAGTTCTCCTGGGAAGTTTGTATGTACGAGTTGGGAAGTCGCAATTATGACGTCATATGCGTTCAAGTCACTTTGGCCAGAGCAAGATGGCGGTGTACCTTCTCTTAATTAACTACAAAAAAATACAGCAAGGTTTTTGAACTCTACTTCTAGAAAATGAAGAACAAAGAATGCGCATCAGGTGTGTTTTGCCTTTTTGTGTTTTTAATCAATTTATGAAGCCACTGTAAACTTTAACGTTATATATTATATCGTGAATTGTACAACGATATCGTATTTTGTGCAGGGATGAGCTTATTTTATTGTAAACATTCAATTTCAACAAATTTACCTTCAAGTACAGACATTGCATTCATTGATTCCACCATGTTTTCTTACTGACACGCCCCCAACTCTGCGCTCAAACTAAATCCAGAGTTTCCAACTTGTAATTTCGACCTTGTAGTGGTGTTCATGTGCATTCAACTCATAAATACGATCTTTCAGACATGACTTGAACGCACCATCTGTTGAGTTTACGTAGCTAGTACAGTTTGCCCGCTTTGCTAATCTGCAAATCTGCTATAACCGCACATGCACGCATGTGACAAAAGCAGCGATTGCTACACACCAATAAGAGGCAAAATAAGAGTGAAAAGAGTGACTTGTCACCTGCTAGTGTGAAAAATGTTGGTCTACTTTAAGTGGTCGACAACCACTATTTAAGTAGTGTGAGGGAAATTACTCATTTTTACTTTGTAATATTTTTGTTCTTGTTCTATTTCATTCTCATCAGAGGATAACGCCTAAGAAGGCCATGTCATGTCACTGAGATCAGTACAGAATGTTTATCTGCTAACAGAGACACAAACATGTTCTTCTGTTCAAGGTTCGTCTAAACATCTTCCAAGATCCTAAAACAAAGCCTGTTTGAACTGCCTCAAACTGCTTCTTATCGGTACACAGAATTATGTCATGCTCTGCGTTTCATATATATATAGTAGTGGTTTAGTCCAAGGGCTTCAGAGCGCTCTCATTATTCTATCCTGTATTAACCGTCTTCCTGTAATAAAACTTTTTACCTTCAGAGGACGAGTCTGCGAGTGTTGTCTAATTTCCAGGACAGTAGTTAATATTGTGAGAATGTTCAAGTTGTGAGGCAACTGGGAAATCTAAACACAGAGCATGACCGCTAGCTATTAGCTGAGGCAGTTTAGATAGCTAGCATATAGCCAGGTATTTCAGGTCTTTTATACAGAAAATGTAAAAGCATGGTGATGGTAGAAACAAGACACAACAATCAGAAATATCAACATTTTCCTCAGCTGTGTTTTGTAAATTATTTGGAAAAGTCTCAGCATGGCTAAAATGACGTAGTAATTATAGTTAGCAATAATTGCTAATGAAGACGTCCATCACAGTTCCAATTTTATGATGCACAAAAAAACAAGAAACCCACACGAAGGAAGCTTGTAAAGTGAAAGAACCACGATGAAGAATTGTTTATGGTCTCACTAAATCCTGAATAATAGAAGCCTTCTTTGTAATATTGAAGAAGAAAAAAAAACACCTCTAGAGCATGAAGACTTTCACTTCAAACTGAACAATGATTTCACGTCTGCTCAGTACGTTAGTTGGTAGATATGCATATATATCCATTACACTTGATTATAGAAAACTGAAGCTTTGCTTTGCCTCAAACTTTGTAGCACAAAGAATCATTGTTAAATGTTATGGAGGCATAATGACTACCATACTATTCATTTACTATGTTCCTGAGAAAAACTGGCTTACAGGAAAATCTCAGGAGAATGAAACGTGAAACAAAGGCATTCAGAGGCTTTTAAAGAAAAATGGTCCATTTTAGAGAAATTTGCAGACAAATAGCTGACTAGGCAGTGAATATTTTGCAATTGCAAACATACATTATTCGTCTGTATATTTTGCTTTAAAGTCATATGGCTTTGGGACATTCTAGAAATAATACACCTCCTCAACGTGCTTGTACTCTGTGTTTTTCTGTGTACACCTGAGTAAGATGGTCTACTGTATACAAACAAGGACTACTTCATTAGGAGCACCTGCACTCCTGCAAATTCATACAGTTATCAGCCAATCATCAAACATTAGAATGGGCAAAATGTGATCTCAGTGGCTTTGACTGTGTTGTAGTTGTTGGTGGCTGACAAGCAGTCGTTTGAGTATTTCAGAAACTGCTGATCTCCTGGGATTTTCACATACAGTGGTCTCTAGAGTTTGTATAGAATGGTGCAGAAGAAAAAAAAATACAGTGAGCAACAGTTCTGTGGGTGGAAATGCCTTGTTCATGGGAAAGGTCAGAGGAGAATGGTCAAACTGGATCAAATTGACAAGAAGGTTATGGTAACTCAAATAACTACTCATGAAAACTGTGCTGAGCAGTAAAGCATCTCAGAACACGCGGTATGTCGAACCTTGAGGTGGGTGGATTACAACAGCAGAAGACCACATCGGGTTCCACTCTTGTCAGCCAAAAACAGGAATCTAAGGATACAACGTACACATTCTCAACCAAACTGGACAACTGAAGAAAAATAAAACAGGCAATGTTTTTTTCGAGTCTTCAGTTGTGCAGTTTCTGTTAATCTGACTGAATAATTGCAAGATAGAGCATGTGTACAGCTGTTCCTAATAAAGTGAATGATGAATGTATGTAAACATGAATAGACACCAAATACAATAATAATCGTACAACAGTCTCGGAGCAACAAGCAGACCATTTGTAACCATTTTACAGAATAACTATCTGGTAAAGCAGCTTTTTCACTCTTAAAACTCTGGTTCCTAAAATCATGACTTGTTAAATTCCTCTAGAACAGTGCGTTTTTCATCAAGACAGCTTCAATGACTTTGTTTACTTCTCAATAAATGATTCATTCATTTTGAAAAATCAGTGGTGTTTCCATTTGAAGCAAAGGTTACTTGTTCCTGAGTCACTGAATAATTTTGATTTCATAGCTCTTATTTGTTCAGTTTGTCAGTGAATAAGGTTTCACATTATTCTACCACTTAAACGATTTTTTTTTTTGTGTGCCATTTCATGTGATGGACTTGTTGGGTTTTTATTAAGTAATCACCTTTAATGTTCATCAGACTGAGACAGTTGTGTGTTCATCAGCTGTGATTTGTAAATAGCAGAACAGAGAATTATTTATGATGTCAAGCTCTGGCTTGGTTTTTCACAAACTGTATCACTGCAGGCTTTTCATAAAATGCATATGAGATGGCAATGACATTGAAAAGCATAATGATGGCACGAAAGCAAGAGGGACAGCTTAGATTTGTTTTTTGCTATTGATGAAATATTCATGACACACGTCCTTTAGAAACCCAGAATGTAGGTTCTAATATACGCTTGGACATAGAGGATTTTCAATATTTTACACTCTGAAGCTAATAATGCATGAGGCCAGTGGCGCTAACTGTCACAAGAAGAAACAAAATGGATTTGTAGTTGAACTTTTTTTTTTGTCAAACCGCATGAATTCTCAATTCTGATTGGACAGAAGGTGCAAGACAAATCTCAGGTTTATATTGATACTAATTGGTGATATGACTTTTTTCTGTGAATGCTTTGTATCAGTCAGAGGTAAGTCAGGAAAGCCTTCAAGATGGAAGACATTGTACTCTGTGGTTTTTCCCTAGCATGACAAGCTGCATTTTTTTTTTTTTTTTGTCTTTTTAACTTCACCAGAAAGAGAAAGAAGAGAGGCTGGTGAGGGAGCAAGGTGTTGATTCCTGTTAACAGGAATTAACTTGTGTTGTGGAGGTACCACAACAATTAACACAACATTGGTTCATTATATTCCTTATATAATGCATACACAAGTTTTATTACTCAAATTACTTTAAATATATGTAGGTCTATACAATTACTGCCACATTTAGGAGAGATCCATGATAATCAAGGGACTTAACAGAGACCTAAGACAGGAAAAGTTATCAACACTTGCTGCCAGTTAGTGGTAATGGAGATGTTCTGTTATTTTGTCATTTGTGTCAAATATTTGCATTGTGTTTGATGTGTTATTTGTTGGGGTGCATGTGGAAATTTACCCGATATGAGGGGTTCTGCCAAATAAACATTTAATAACACTGCTTGAGGATTTTGGTCTGAGACACATCCCCTTTGTTTAAGAAGCTATAAATGTGTATGTGTTTACTGCTTTTACCCACTTTTTAGCTCTGGTCTGTGTCTGAGTTAACCGTCTGTCTCTGTCTCTGTTTGTTTTGCAGTAATGAGACGAAACCCGTTTGCAGCAGAGGGCTGCTGTAGGAGCGGCTCGAGAAATGCACTGCAGGAGCTTTATAACCCCACACAGGTACCTCTGCAACAGGCTACAAATATCAGCCTGTCTGATAAATGTCTGATTTCACACTGGCTTTGTCTGACTAAATATTTATATATATAAAAAAATTATATATATTTATATATACAGTATCTCACAAAAGTGAGTACACCCCTCACATTTTTGTAAATATTTGATTATTGCTTTTCATGTGACAACACTGAAGAAATGACACTTTGCTACAAGGTAAAGTAGTGAGTGTACAGCTGTGTAACAGTGTAAATTTGCTGTCCCCTCAAAATAACTCAACACACAGCCATTAATGTCTAAACCCCTGGCAACAAAAGTGAGTACACCCCTAAGTGAAAATGTCCAAATTGAGCCCAATTAGCCATTTTTCCTCTCCGGTGTCATGTGACTTGTTAGTGTTACAAGGTCTCAGGTGTGAATGGGGAGCAGGTGTGTTAAATTTGGTGTCATCGCTCTCACACTCCCTCATACTGGTCACTGGAAGTTCAACATGGCACCTCATGGCAAAGAACTCTCTGAGGATGTGAAAAAAAGAATTGTTGCTCTACATAAAGATGGCCTAGGCTATAAGAAGATTGCCAAGACCCTGATACTGAGCTGCAGCATGGTGGCCAAGACCATACAGCGGTTTAACAGGACGGGTTCCACGCGGAACAGGCCTCGCCATGGTCGACCAAAGAAGTTGAATGCACGTGCTCAGCGTCATATCCAGAGGTTGTGTTTGGGAAATAGACGTATGAGTGCTGCCAGCATTGCTGCAGAGGTTGAAGGGGTGGGGGGTCAGCCTGTCAGTGCTCAGACCATACGCCGCACACTGCATCAAATTGGTCTGCATGGCTGTCATCCCAGAAGGAAGCCTCTTCTAAAGATGACGCACAAGAAAGCCCGCAAACAGTTTGCTGAAGACAAGCAGACTAAGGACATGGATTACTGGAACCATGTCCTGTGGTCTGACGAGACCAAGATAAACTTATTTGGTTCAGATGATGTCAAGCGTGTGTGGTGGCAGCCAGGTGAGGAGTACAAAGACAAGTGTGTCTTGCCTACAGTCAAGCATGGTGGTGGGAGTGTCATGGTCTGGGGCTGCATGAGTGCTGCCAGCACTGGGGAGCTACAGTTCATTGTGGGAACCATGAATGCCAACATGTACTGTGACATACTGAAGCAGAGCATGATCCCCTCCCTTTGGAGACTGGGCCGCAGGGCAGTATTCCACCATGATGACGACCCCAAACACACCTCCAAGACGACCACTGCCTTGATAAAGAAGCTGAGGGTGAAGGTGATGGACTGGCCAAGCATGTCTCCAGACCTAAACCCTATTGAGCATCTGTGGGGCATCCTCAAACGGAACGTGGAGGAGCACAAGGTCTCTAACATCCACCAGCTTCGTGATGTCGTCATGGAGGAGTGGAAGAGGACTCCAGTGGCAACCTGTGAAGCTCTGGTGAACTCTATGCCCAAGAGGGTTAAGGCAGTGCTGGAAAATAATGATGGCCACACAAAATATTGACACTTTGGGCCCAGTTTTGACATTTTCACTTAGGGGTATACTCACTAGCTGCATTTACATGGACAACAATAATCCACTCTTAATCCGATTAAGACCATACTCTAATTAAGAAACTACCATGTAAACAGCAATATAATATATATATATATATATATATATATATATATATATATATATACATATATATATATATATATATATATATATATATATATATATATTGCTATATTGAAAAATATCATATCGAGACACCACCATATTGTATCACATGGAATTTTCAATAATGTATATTGTTCTTATATGTGTCAGGTTTTTATTTTCAATTTAGTAAAACATTCAACATTATAAATGTACATTATAAATTGACATTTCATAGTAACAGTGATGTTTTGCCTATTCCATTCAATCTGGAGAAGTGTTTTTAACCCCTGATTTGAGATTGGAGAGGAGGATATAGTATGTGTAACCCCTTAAGCCACAATTTATGACTTTTAGAGAGTACTTTATTGATCCGCAAGGGGAAATTTGGGGTGTAGATTATAGTTACATGCTTTAATGTTTTCCAATAATTTCACTGTAGTTACTCTATTTATTATTAGGTTGTTACAACAGCATTCAGACTATTGAATTTTGTAAAAGGAAGTGTGCTCTGAAAACTCACAGTAACCTTTCGACCCTGACTTCAGTGCTTGACCATGTTGCTATGGAAACTCAAAATGGCACTCAACTCCCAATTTCTTTCTTTTACAAAATACATGTATGCACCACTCTGCATAAAGGAACCGTCCTCTAAGCACGTTTTGCATATACTAAGCTCATCCCTATACATGTCTGTCTCTCTGTCTCTCTCTCTCTCTCTCTCTCCCTGTCTCACTCACTCAAATACACACATACACACACACACACACACACACACACACACACTCTGTCCACCTCTGCGTCTTTTGGAGACAAATGAGCATTGTTGCCATGCCAACTGTCCTCCTCTGGATAAGAGGAAAGAGATGGACTTGGAGCTATAATCACATCTGGCATTATTTTATTCTGAAACATTTTTAAAGTTTTAAAGAAGCTTCATTTGTCATTACTACCAGTGCATATGTGATATTTTTAATGAATCTATAGTCTCTTCATACCTGCTAATAGCAGTACATCATGCATCACTTGTGATCATCTGCATGTCTTCACGGTACAATCTGGAAATGCTATTCTGATTGCTTCCAGAAAGAGACTACTAGAGCAGGCATGAATTTCCTGAAACATTTTTGCAATGCAAAATGCCATCTATGAGAGCAGTTTCATACTGAATATAGCAGTTTAAAGAGCAATGGCATAATAACAAGGGCTCATTGGGCTAGCTCTTCAAGTGAATTTACAGAAGAACCTGGGATGCTTGACATTAAGCAGGCAGTATTGGAGGACGTGGGCTCTGGTTCCTGCTGTGAAATGACTGGCTTCCATTTCAGTGCAGTTTCACATTACAGTATAAAGCAATACAGGATTTCTGAAACATTTCCGTTCAGGAATTTGTACTACCAGGTGCCGTATCATCCTCTTTTTAGGACACACACACTCCCACTCGTTCTTCACTCCCACAGTTCATGAGTTATTTAATAACATTAGTAGGAGAAAAGGAACAATACCAAACTTCCCAACAAGCAAGAGCATATACAGTATTTGCCTGTATACAGTATTTGCCTATATCTAAATCTTATTATAGGTCCTAAGAATAAATCTTATGATGTCTTCTGATAAATAAATAAAGCACTATAAAGTACAGATAATTTTCCCTCCAGTGTTATAGTTGCCTCTGCAGATGGATTAAAAGCTCTACTTGTAAAGAGTCATGTTCAGATTTCTATAGCTAAACATATGGACCGTCTCTGCAAGCCTAAACGGAGAAAGAAAGTGTGTGTCCATTTCATGGTTCAGTGGACGACAAGGTGATGTGAGGCATTTGAAGTTGAATTCAGTCCTTAGATGACTTGCTGAAGCTATTATGGGAAATGCCACAAAGATGGAGCACAGGGTTCTACTTTAGTGAAACCACTGAATGCGGTAGAAACAACCACAAGTGTAATACAACGCGACAAATAACAGAATATATCAATATTAACATATTGCTAAGATTAGATTTTCTTTCCACACTTTTGTAACTTATAACTGCACACATTTCCTCTTAGCGCTTAGTTCGTCTAGGTACTGAATGATATGCGTTACAATAAATCACTGAATAATTATACAGAAATTTAAGGGTATATTGTATCACTGAACTGTTACAAATACAATGCTACACTCTACTGTAATGCAATGTGATTTAGTGTACTGTCCTTCCTGTCCTTCATGTCCTTCCTGAACTGTCTAAAGGACATTTCGCATGTATTAAGTTTATTACATTTATTTCTCTGAATAATAAACTTTACATTAAGGGAGTCAATGTTATTTTGTAAGATCCTGCTACTTTGCAAAGTACGTTGATATTAATCATGATACTGTAAGTTGCAGTATATTGATCCATACCAACATACAGTGGTTGATGTCCATAGATTGTTAGTTATAATTAATTATTAGTTAGCTGTATAAAATGATTGTATTATTATTAATTGTAATGAAGGTAAAGAGTCTACAATCAATGTTCCATTAAATAAGTAGAATTAAATGAAAATATAGTTATAAAATATATATCTTATAAGTTATAAGTATCTTAGTGAACTGTCACAATTCTAAAATTTGGATAACTGTCAAACAATTGATTAATTTATTATTTAATTGTCTTTGTTGTTGTGTTTACGCCACTTCTATAGTATAAGCATACTATTTTTATATAACATGGTAAATAATAGTTTATAAATCAAAATGCTTGATTGAGAATAATGATTAAAATGTGACTCTACAACGGATTATACCATGTGTCACGATATTGGATTTAGAGGTGGATACAAATGCAGAATACAGTTGAAACGTTTTAATAAGGTGCAAACAAAACAAGACTTACATGAAACCAGGACTAGAATAACGTGATACAGATGGACATACCAAACAACGCAAGACAACCCGTGCAGTGCAGAACGTGACTATTTATACACAAGTGCTAATGAGCCAAACGTGACTCAGGTGAAACAGACATATGACTATGTGCAGTGGCTGATGGGAATCGTAATCTTAGTCTTTCTCCGCTATTTACATGACATCATGGTGCTGTTGAATATGAATCGGATCTAAATCTAATAATAAATGGATCGGGAGGAAAAAAAACAATTATTTAACAAGAAAAAATGTGTTGATTTAGTGGAGATTTCTGTAAGATATTTTTATTTAACATTTATAGAACGAGTCACCACTTGGTAACATTCAGAAGGGAAGCTGTTCCTTTAGGTTTTCGTTCACAGGACAACGTAAGGATAGAGGATGATGCATTTTGGGGTTTCTCAGTAATTTTTTTCTAATTCTGATCGTGCTGTAATTGGGAAATGGTCGTCTTTGGGGTGATAACACATACACACATTCATTTAACACAGTATTAACACAGTCAATGCTCAATAAATTGACAATGAACTTCAGACACCTTTTTCTAACATTGCTGAGGCCTTCTGCTTGACTGATGATACATTTTTATGGAAACATGCAATTGCACAAGACATTACATTGACTAGCTAAATTCATCCTTCCAGTTTCAGTATATTTTTATTCATGAACAGAGAAATTAAAAAAAGGATTCTCACTGAAACTGTCTATAATTAATGCTAATTACAGGTTGTGTGTGTATACAGATGGGTATGCTGACTCAGCCTGACCTTCTCTAAATCATACGCAAATGTGGGAAGTCCACAGGCCCTCGCTGTATACACTCAACAGCATTTTTGGTGGTTTAGATGCAGTTCGCAGTTTTATACAGCAATGTTAATATCCTCCTGGGAAAAGTCACAGCTGGTAAAAACCATTACGGCTGCACTTTTACACCTGTTAGCACACGCACACACACACGCACACACACACACACACAAACACAAACACAAACACATATACATACCCACTCTATCGTTCTTACATTCCATATACTTTTATAGCTGCAGTTAATCCCTTTATGGCTACCTAGATGCAATAATGTCTTCTTGATTCTCACTGAACTGAGTTAAAATAAGGTGTAATGAAGCAAGCAGAACGATGAGCAGTGTATTGCCGACTGCAAACAGGAAGCACGGCAAGCCAAAGACCGCAATCCAGTGAGCACAATAATAATTTAAAGAAATAATCACATCTTGGTGTATATTAATAGTTCAATGAGATTTTGACTATAGAGAAAAGTTTTAATAGGCCCTTTGACACTAAAATGACCAATGTGGTCATACACAGTACTGTGTAAAAGTCTTAGGTGCCCTATTTTCTACATAATCAAGTTAGTACAAAAAATTAGATTTCCAAACATCAGTTTTCCAGCACAAAATTGAATGTTACAGAAAAATATTTGTACGCCAGTAAAGATTACGTATTATGTAAAAGACCACTTTTAAGACACAGGGTTTTGGGATTTTTTAAGCAATGGGTCATCAAACCAATATTGACTGTTTCATTTACTGCTCTTTATATATATATATATATATATATATATATATATATATATATATATATATATATATATATATATATATATATATTAATGTAAAAGCAATAAATTTTATTATTTTTGAAGGCATCTTTGCTCTACAGCATTTCTTTGCATACATGTGCCTAAGACTTTTGCACAGTACTGTACAAGACCCAAAAGGGATATATTTATGAGCCAGATCAAGACGAACCAGGACCAATTTAAAGTAGACAAAAAACATCTTTTTATGGTCCAGTTTAACATTGGATAGTTGTCTCAGGTCAGTCTTGTGCTCAATTTCCGAGTTTTCCTGAAAGATACAATCTGTACTCATTAATAATAAATCCGTAAATATTACTGTTGAATAATTAATATGTACTAAAGTGAACTGAAACGTGCAAAATCTATTGAATGGCGTGTTGTTTGTTTCTTCACTGAAGCCAAAATAGCATTTATGTCCATTAAATGTACAAAACATGGGATTTGACACCAATTAATGGTGGAACTGTATGAAAAATTCATGAAAAAAGGCTTCCACTTAACTCGCTAAACAGTTCTTTAGCGTTTACAACCAGGGGTTTTAGATAGGCTTCCAAGTAGGACCTCTTTAAGATGCTAAAATGCTTAACTATTTAAAAAACCCTTTTAGAAATCCTCAAAGTGAATGAAAGTATTAGAAATACAAAATACTATTTGGCATTGCAATTAATTGTTTAAAAATATTTCATAATCAAAAGTGTCTTTAATTATTCATCATACTTTTTGTCAGCTATTAAACTGGATGCTAACTAGCAAGCTGGATGCTAGCAGGCAGAGCCGCTGTGCTTTTGTTCATCTCTTGAGATTCGGCTTTACTTTCATTATGATGTGTTTATGGTCTAATACTGCAGCATGTGTGTGCTTGTTAACCCCACTCTGTAATTCCCGCCTTCTCGCACACCAATTGGTCGATTATAAGGTTCTGTGTACACTAGTGAGTTTTCGTTTTAAAATGAAAACGATCCTTGTCCACACTGGCGTTTCCATTGTGTTTCCGAAACGATCTCTGTCTACACTACACGACCAAAAACGAATGTCACATGACCATTCATGCACACTGGGCATGCGCATACAAGTGTAAATAGGAGGTTGGTTGCTAGACACTGGCAGGTACAACAATGCTAGTTACCGGCAGGTACAACAAACCAGCATTCCATGCAGGGCTTAAACCGCTTGAACTGAGATTTGTTGCTGATTGCTCTAATCATAGCTCGCCTCTTGCGCATGTAGGCATCTGCAGTATTATAAAATACAGAATTTAACTGCACAATGGCTGCTAAGAATGACAACAAAGCCAGCAAAGCTTGCGGTTCAGTCTCCATGTTGTTGTGTATATGATCAAGGTAGCGTAATGGTCATATGGTAGGGGCTTGACGAATCGGGGAAGGATATGCAATGATCCAGAAGACCCAATCAGGGGGCGAATGTGGGCGAAGCCACGCCTTCGTTTTCAAAAGTCTTCCTTTTGGTCTGTTTACACTGAAACGGCAGGAGTAACTGTAGCAAAAGTTATGCATTTTAAAACGAAAACGCACTAGTGTAAACAGGGCCTCAAAGGCTTGCAGGAACTATTGGCCAAATTCATGAATCTCAACCTACTCTCAGCAAACACGTGAAGATGAAGCACTGTTGTGTACGGCATCAAACAGTTGCTGGACAATAGCAGCAAGTGAAGCTGTCCTGAGTCGAAACAATGCCCTTGGCCATATAAGGTCATGTTATCATATTGCTTCGTATTGCATGTCCATTCAAATGTGTACATGATGGCAGAATGTGTACATGATGGCAGAAGGTTCAGATATTTTATTTTGTTCCATGGACATTCAAATAATGTATGAAAAAATGTCAAATGTGGGCAGAGTGAAACCAATTTTATATATATATATATATATATATATATATATATATATATATATATATATATATATATATGTATTTGGGATGCTAATAGTGTGTCTTTTTCAGTGTATTAAAGTCTGCATTCATAGTAACACTGTTTTGAATACTATTAAGACAGCACTACCACTGGAGACTTCATCCATACAGTAAATGATAAATAATGTGTTTCTTAGTCCGCTTTGTATTATATTTAGATAATATTGCATGTCCGATATACAAGTTAGTTAGTTGGAAGTGAATTAGTTGTTACTATAGAAACTATAACGTATTAGAACAAGTGCATTAATATAAACCTGTGATTTGCTGTTATAGAAAATGAATCCATACGTTTTAACCAATCAGATTTGAGAATTAGAGAACAGTGCTGTGGTATAATGGTATTTATACATCACACCACCTTTGCATTGATTACTTTCCTATACCAGCACACCCCAAAGTGTTTTATTCCTTACATATACCTGAATGTCCAGTGGGTACATGGTCAATTTTGTTGAACAAATATTAACCTGTTCTCAAGCTGAAACATAAAACACATACATATACTGTACACGTCTGACATAAAAATAGCCGTTACAGCCTACTGCTGCTTCTTCTTTTCTGAGCTGTAGGCTTTATAATTGTACCTCATTTTGGACAAGACACAGTGGGCTGGTTTACTGGACACAGATGAAGCAACCGTTCAAGCTAAAATGCGCCATCATTGTTAATTCAACTTTGAACATCCTTTGCTTTAGGACGAGGCTTAATTGTGTTCGGTACTGCAGTGGTGTGTGTGTGTGTGTGTGGACCGTTTGATATACCAAAGAAAGTTAGTCTAGCCTTTCATTATGTTTCAGCTCATCAAAGTCCTGCTATAATCATAGCTTCACATGGCGACTATTTCTTTCCCACACACACACATACACATACACACACACACACACACATACACACACCACTTGATCATGGGTATGAACTCGCTGAACTGTAAGGATGTGTCAGTAGCTTGATGTAAGAAACTTTTCAAGCGCAAAAGGTGGAAAATCACTGGCTAGCTTTCCTGAGACCTCTCTCTCTCTCTCTCTCTCTCTCTCTCTCTCTCTCTCTTACTTGTCTGCTTGTCCTTCTCGCTTTTTCCTTCATACTGAGTGCTTGTGTTTGTTTATTTGAAGCCAGTTTTCCCCTCAGAGCAACCCATGTGTGGGTGTGTGCATCGCAGAATTGCCTCTTACCTCAGATGGACACACACACACACACACACACAAACAGTGGCTCACACGGCAGATCAGGTATCCCACATCATAGCCTTCCAGCTCAGGTGGCAAGTTTACCTGGGCACCTTTGCATAACCTCTTGATATAAAACCCTTTGTGAGTGAGTGTGTGTGTGTGCGAACGTATGTGCTCTGGTGTGGCTGTGTGCGTTTGTGTTCTGGTGTGTGTGTGCGTGCGTGCGTGCGTGCGTGTGTGTGTGTGTGTGTGTGTGTGTGTGTGTGTGTGAGTTGTGTAAAGGGCATTCTGACAGCACCTAGGCAGAGCCAGTGGAAACTTCCTGAGGTGCAGGACACGGCCCTGTATCCATTCTCGACAGAATGAAAGAGACACTGCGCTCATAATCACAAGACTTAACAAAAAGTCATTTGCATTTGGCTCTAACTTTGCATGAAAATCATCCCAGAAAGTGATATGGCAGATAATCTGCCATATATGACGTTGATGATGAATCGCCTTTATTTTATGCAGTCTTATGCTTCTAGTTCAATCGAATAAGGAGCTGAATGAGACTGAACAAGATTGTGAAATCACAGGCTGATGCAATCGTGGAAACAAGGAGTGATAAAATACTGCTGTTTTTCTTTCATAATTTGAAATTGGCTTAAGAATTATGGGCTTTGTAAATAGTGAATTGGGTGTATAAATGCACAAAAGCAAAATCCGATGTGGGCAGTTAACTGGATCATGGAAAAATTTGTAAGGTTTTATTGGGTGGAAAAGCTGATTTAGTGTCATAAAGAACTCACTTGGGAAACGAGTTTACATAAGAGCAGGCAGATGATAGTACATTGTAGGGCTTAAAGACATGAACAAAAATATCCTACTGCGATATTGCTACGCATTGAGATTGTGATATGCCCAGAAATACATTAAACAAACTGGAGAGACTGTGATGCAAATCACAAGCTTTGAAGTCAAGTTCTGATTCATGAGCGTTTGAATCCAAGTCAAGTTGGGAGTCATAAGCTTTGTAGTATGAGTTGAATTGGGAGAAGCTTTGAAGTCAGAAGTGAATTGTGAGTCATAGCCTTTGAAGTCTGAGTCATGTTTTGTAGTTGGAGTTGATAGTTTTATGCTCTGAAGTCCAAGTCAAGTTATGAGTCAAAAGCTTTAAATTCTAGTCGAGTTATGTATTATAAGCTTTGAATTCTAGTCAAGTAACAAGTCAAAAGCTTTAAATTCTAGTCGTCTTGAGAGTCATAAGCTTAAAGTGAGAGTTGAATTGGGAATCAGTCATAAGTTTTGAGGTCTTTGAGTTAACTTGAGAGTCGCTTTTAATTCTAGTTGAGCTGCGAGTCATAAAGTTTGAAGTTGAGTTGCGAGTTATAGGCTTTGAAATCCGAGGTGAGTTGTGAGTCATAGGCTTGAAGTCTAATTAAGTTGTGAGTCATAGGCATTAAAGGCTCAGTTGAGTTGTGAGTCACAGGCATTAAAGTCTCAGTTGAGTTGTGAATCATAGGCATTAAAGTCTCAGTTGAGTTGTGAGTCATAGGCTTTAAAGTTGAGTTTGGAGAAGCTTTGAAGTTTGAATTGCGAGTCATAAGCTCATAGGTCAAGTTAAAACTTATGGGCTTTGAAGTGAGTCAAATAGTGAGCCATATATTTTGAATTCTGAGTCAAGATTGTGTAAGTCTGTACAGTTAAACAAAAAAAAACAAACAAACTCAAATATAACTCAAGTGGCAAGTCTAAGACATGAGTCCTCATCTCTCTGCTTCTGCAATGTCAGTAATGCAAAGGCCAATGTTGCAATAACAATAATGAAAACAAATTATTAGCCCTGATAGCTTGCTTTGGTATTACTAAACTAATTACTTTAATGACTATTGTGAGGTGATAGGTGTCTGAATCAAGTGATTCAGTAAACATGTAGACCATCACTATTAATCTGTTAATATTCTTACTGATAGCTCAATCCGATTAAAAAAAACAACAACCATTCATGTGGAAATAGTGTAAACCAACTGAGAACAACCAGAATGACATTTCTATCCAATAAAACAGTGAGAAATCCATATAATCTATTGAAAGATATTCATGAGATAGATTTGGCATCAAACTAACATTATGATGATGGTGTGGGATGTAAATTGACCTCAGGAAAGTTGACTCAGTATTTAACATTCAGTGCAGATACAGAACACGCCCATGGTAAGAAAAAAAAGTAAAAACCTTTAATAAAACCTATACTTCTTATTGGTAATGTTACAAGATGAGTAAAGGCGATAGAGTACAGTATCTGCTTTACCAATGGATAGTGTGTGCATTTCAACAACTAGAGCTGCTTGCTCCAGAATGTTGGGCAAATATAAAATGCTGAGCAGCTTTTGGATGACGTTTTGCTTAGATGGAAATAATTTAAACCTTGTTAAACATACAAGCAGCCTGATTAAAACCGGACTCACACTGACCCACACTCCTTGTTGTTATGATTACGCCGACACTAAACCACATTATCCCACATGCACATAACTTTGGATTGGATTAAATATAAAGTGCATATAAACAGAGTTCGTCTACAGACTGTCCAGTTTAGTATACATATAAACAGCTCATTCAGAATCTGCACTCACAATGAATTATTTTAGATTGGTGAAAATCGTTGTGTGTGTGTGTGTGTGTGTGTTTGTGTGTGTCTGAGCAAGAGACCTATTTTGTGTTTACTGAACTAATTGAAAAGGAGGGACATCCACTCAGTCTTTCATTCAGTCTTTCTCGCACCCAAATTACGAACACATAGACACACACATACACACACAGGCGTGCATCTACAGTTCAGCTGTCATGAATCATCATCATTGCCACGGCAACAGCGCGAGCTGCCTGCTCTTCGCTGCTGAAAAGCACGAGCACAGGCTGCATTAAAGCATGATATGTCCTTTATAACATAATCACTGCCTTATTTTCATGAACGAAGCTTAACGTTAGAATTTGGCATGTGAGTTTGTGTCTCAGCATAGCCGAGGCAGGAGAAATTTCTCCATTCAAAATCCATCTGTGCCTCTTCTTCACCATAATAAAGTGCATTGTGTTCCTTGCATCGTGTTCCTTGTAGAAATACGCTCACACTTTGAGAGTCCAAACAGGACGCGATCATGCTTCAATAATTCAGTGTATGCCACCGTGTGTTAATAATTCAGCCCTGGTTCTGTAGACGGAGACGTCTGAAAGGAGAACTGCGAGTTCACCGCAGTCAGGGGGTCACGTCATGACCGTCAATCAGAGAGACAGAGAAGGTGAAAGAAAGAAAAATGGAAATGAGATGCAGTGCCGTTGATGTTGAGCTCTGAAATATGGAATATTTTATTCTCAGTTTTGTTTGAACTTTCTAATTTTGACCTGTTATTTGAAGACAAATAAGCTGCATGAAATAAGTAAGGGATAAAACCACTGAAGGTTTGCTATTATAGGAAAATAATAACTGAAGGAATGGTGTGATGCAGCGTTACTGTTACCATTCTGAAGTTTTATTTTCCAATAACATCACATCGTGAAGTGTTTTATTCCTCTTATACCACAGAAATTAGGCAAGGACTACAATTTTTATTTTGGTAACAAACATGTCATCATTTTAACCGTTTATAGTTCTGATTATTGTTAGTGCACATCCACAAATGAAGTTATCAGTCACGTTATAGCAGCTATAAAAAAAGTCATTCCCTAATGCATCCTCTCTTTTTTCTCCCTCTCTCTCTTGAAGTTAATAAGACACAAATAAACACAGCCAGTCATGTCACAGAGAAACCGATAAGCACAAAGTCCCTCCAGGATTTTGCGATCGCAGAAACGAACACAAAATCAAAGAGGAGGTTGCAATTTTTCAAAACTACCACAGATTTTCTGCAGATTTGATCCAAGACATGTCATGTATGTGACAACGTACATTCAGCCAAAGCCCTCTTCGATTCATGCGCGTCCAACATGAGTACAGCTAAAAGGTTTCATTTACCAACAAACATCACTGCGAAAGACAGTTTGTGCAAATTTTGTGCTACTGCAATTTCGCCAATACAAGTATTTTTCTGCAGGAAAAAAAGCACGAAGGAACTCTTTCAAATTCTGAAAAAAGCCACAGCAAAATCAAGCATTTTTGGCCCCAACAATTGCAAAAAAATGCAGCGAAATTTTATATGGACTGTATTGAAAACAGGATTATTTATTACATTATCATTAAGCTCATCATTAAAATGGGAGTAATTGAGAAGTCCTAGACATACAGTGGTAGAGTGGTGGTAGCTCAGTGGTTAAGACATTGGACTACTGATCAGAAGGTCGTTGCGCGTTTTCTGCATTCATTCAAACACACTTTCACTAAAAATGCCCTCATATAACTTTCTATCTTCTGACACACACTGCCTGACTAACACACTGCCTGACTGTTCAGTTCGGTATCTCACGTTTCCTTTCTCTCAGCAGTTCAGTACTGAGCTTATCTCGCTTTTTCTGCGTATTCTAAACCAGCACATATCAGGCATCAGCCACACATTTTATTTATACTGTTTAATAGGGTTTCCTGGAGCAAACACACGCTGGACCATGTTTTAAGCACAGAGGATTGTAGGCAGTAAATGAGGAACCCTACTGACTTCAAATGCTGGCAAAGCTGCATTTAAGCTCTTTGATTCCTCAGGACACGATTATCATCATGTGCAGCCCCAACAACACAAACGACTTTTCTCTCTTGCCAACGTAAGCCACAGTCTCATTAATAATAAAAGATTTAAGGTAATTTTAAGCCCCGGGTCACTGTTCTGTTGGCAACTGGGTCTGTTTTTGCTAATCTCGCTCTCAGCTGGAGAACAGAGTACAAAATTTCAACAAAGCAGAACATTAAGGATCAAAAAGTTTCTTTTATGAATGATTTCTTTTATGGCGGGTGCATTTTTTTTTTGTTTGTTTCTAGAAAACTGTATCTGCTATATCTGTCATGTTTGGTAAGAGGTCATGGTTTTCTCAAAATTCTAGTTTACCAGTTCTGATTTTGATTAAGTTTGAGGTTCATTTACCAAGCCAGTTCTTTTAAACTGGTGTAGGACACCACCACCTCCAACAACAACCTCATTATTATTGTTCTTATTCTTATTATTTATTTATTTTTATGTTTAGACCGAATCCATTTTTAAAATCTAAAAGTGCCTCATATACAAAAAAATAAATTATTAATAAAATAATGAGAACTCTACAGTTTACATTATATTAATAAAATAACTATAAATCAATAATAATTACTAAAACTTTAACAATGTTTTAATGTTTTAAGGTGTTTTAAGCAAAAAAAAGAAAGAAGAAATTAAATAAAATCAATTAACCAAAAACAGCTAAATTTAGAGGAAAGGGAATGTATTGAGAGTGTTTTTTTATGTTGAATTTTTATTATTATGGGGTTTATTCCCAAAATTTCTTTTTAGACCTTGATGTGTAATATTTCACTTGCAGATTTCTTAAAGGTTTATAGCATAATTTCGACTCCATATCTGACAGCTCCGAGCATTCTTACTACAATTAGTAGGAAGTGTGTATCATCTGCATTTTGTCAAGCTAACAAATCATTTTTGTTTCTGTTAATATGAATAATTTGTTGAACCGACAGGAGATGATGTCCATACTAATCTGAAAAAAAAATTCAGATGTAATGGCTAAGATAAACATGACTGTGTGTATAGAAGAGACCACATCTAGGGGGGGTGAAGCGAGGGTATTTACATGCTGTGAATGTTTACTCTGATCTTCGTGTATAAATGAGTATAAATGTGTGAAATGGAAGCCGTGTTAATGGAAGTGAAAAAGCTTTTAATGAACTAGCAGTTGCGCCCACAGTCTATTACAGTTGCATAACTATATTCATTAAATTTTCTCTCGTTTGAGAGAAAATGAGCGAGAGAGAGAGAGAGAGTCTTTTCTTTTAATCTTTCTTTTTCCAGGCCAATGTATTGACGCGTTGCCACTAATTTCGAGGCAACTCCCGATGCACAAATCTCTCTTATCAGCATGCTAGTTGTTGGTGTAAACATGTGTTGTGTGAGACTCTTGTTCACGCCTCACTGCTTATGCGCGTGATGGAGAGATGAGAAACGAGTGTGAAGAGTGGAGGTTATTCCTCCACCATCTGTGCAACACGACGAGATGCAAAACAGTTCTTAATCCAGATTGGGATGCTTTGGAAGGGATTTTCCTAATGTGGCATTAAAAAATCACATACACATGCTTTTTTTTTTTTTTTAAAGGTCTGTACCATTAAGCCTGCAACTTATCAGCTCCTGCTGAATGTACATGCTGATGGGTGACAAATTAAAGGAAAAACTGTGACTCAGTTATGCAGTGCTCAATACAAAGATTGCTACTCAATACAAAGATACTCTGACTGATCACCTTTATCCTATGATGAAACATTTCTCTCCTGATGGGCATGGTCTTCCAGGATGACCCCACACTCCTTCCACAGGACACAAGTGCTCATTGAATGGTTTGATAATAAGAATGAAAATTATGTAAAACATATGCTATGACCTTCACATTCACCAGAGCTTAACCCAGCTGAACACCTGTGGGGGATTTTGGAGTAACGTGGTCGATAGAGCTCCCCAGCTCCATCATTAAAACACCAACTGAGGGAAAATCTGTGTTTATCGTTTAAGTACAGAACCAGATCTAGAATTGATTCCAAGGCTCTCTGAAGCTGTTCTGGTGGCTCACACACACAATTAATACGCTTTATGTTGAGTTGTTCCTTTAGTTTGTCACCTATCTGTATAAGAAACAATTAGACGACGTATCAGATTAGATGATTGCAGGTTCTGTCCATGGACCTAGAGTTGGTTATGTGCATAGTGTAATCTTCATTTTTCCTCATTCTCTTTATTGCTTTGACCTTTACCTGGCAATAGCTAATCCAAATAGCCAGAGTCTTATCATTATGTATTTGAATGGTCTTATAAAGTAAGAGGGTGTAAGGCCTCAGGACTCTCTGTGCTGTATTGTAGTCTTCTTCTTGAGTGAACTAATGAAATACTTCCTGTTCATTTAGTTCTCTAGTTTTCACTTCATTAAAAAGAATGACCATTCATGCTTCTGAGCTTTATTTTAAGTAAATCCAAGTCCATAGTGGTTATCAAAACACAGGCAGGCAAAGTTAAACAGGGATAATCCATAATCAGAGACTAAGAAAGCATGCAAGGATCTAAACCTGGAGAATACAAAACAAGGAAACAAATGCATAATAAGACTTTGTGATGATACACTAACACAACGGGGTATAAATGAACAAACTTAGCAGAATTGAACACAGAACAGGTGAACACAATCAAGCAACAAACCAATAACAGGACAGAGGCAGAGACAGGACAGCACATGGAATCCTTTGCCTTTGGGAACTACTAGTGTGAAAGGGAAAACTGTGGCATCAAGTTCAATCCCAAAAGCAAGTGTTTTTATTTTGAACCAAATGATGAATTGCAGAATAAGCAACTGGCTAAGGTTTTCCTCTGAAGTTTAAAACCTGATAATGCTAGAGAGATAGGAAATGTGAGCATTTTCAGTCTCGTGTTGAGATGGTGGACCTCTGTTTGTTCATGTATATAGAATTAGCTAATTTGTTGCATGCTGCATTTATTCTACTTGGTTAAGTCTGTCCTTGCCTTTACAACTCCTCCAATCCTGTCAGTACAGGACACCACTCTTCCACTCACTGGGTGAAAAATTCAGCCTATTTCACTTGCTGTTCCAAATAATAAAGTGAGGTTCAGTGTCTTTTTTTCAGGCTAGTCAACATGTCCCAGTGCTCGATCAAGCTTGTTAAAAAGTCACACACAGAATTGGCCTTGATGCACCCTGTAGTCATCATCCTCAAACAGCTCAGTGTCCCGATTGGACATGATCCACAGAATCTGTACAACAAACTGACCATCCATTTTTATACTAAATTACATTTGTCCAGTAGCAAAACCTATTGACATTGTAAAATTCAGTGCTGATAGTGGGGGTTGTGACTCTTTTTTTTTTTTTTTTTTTGTCCGGGGAACTTCTTTTAACTGTCCTGCATGAGCAGCAATTATGGTTTCATGTATTTCTGAGGAAACATGTGTCAGGCCTTGTCCACACTAGTAGGGATATACCATATTCTACACAGTTATGTGCAACTGTAAAAGATAAACAAAAAGAATCTTCAGTGACAGTTGAATTAATTATTACATTTTCATGGCATATGTGAACCTAGCCGGTTTCCCCAATCTTCAGTAACCACCCTAGTCTGGTTAGGATCATTGTGGATCTGGGAATACACCCCGGATGGGACGCCAGTCTGTCCCAGGGCACCATACATATGCTCATTCACACACTAACTCACACCCAGCCACAATTAAGAGTAACCCATCCACCTACAATACATGCTTGTTCGTGGGAGGAAACCAGAGGACTCAGAGAAATTTGGAGAAAACCTACATGGACCCAGGGAGAAACTCCCTGCAGGCAGCAACCTGAGATCAGGATTGAACTGGAGACCTTGGTGCTGTGAAATGGCAAGCTATCCGCTGAGCCACCATACCGCCCACAATTCACCACAAACGGAAAAAAGGCACTGTAAAAGTTATCTGTTTATATTGGGGCATTTTCAAAAATGTGTGTTTTTCAAGTGGTTGAGAAAACTGTTTAACTTTGGACTGGGTAATTAGGATGAACAGAAATTGGCTGTGAGTAAATTGCTTGAAAACTGGGTAAAACAATAATCTAAAACTAAAAAGAAAAGCTGATTCAAAATGTAAAGATAAGTCAGTTACTGCACCACAGTGGAGTTCATACTGATGAGCTGTGTCCTGATGACTAAAGATGACGAACATCTACTCTAAGAGGGAGTCCATAGATGAAGACACAAAATGAAGTATGTGGGAGTTTTGATAGCTTTTTCCCTAATATTAGAATGACCATACTCCAGGCATCAAGGCTTGAGGTGTTTTGATCTGTGCCATCCACGCAAACATGATTACATCTCTCTCTTTGTTCTCCTGTCATTTTATCCACTGCTTTCTGCACACAGGCTCTGTATTTCATGATCTGATAAACAGGACTACTGAAACACTGAGGAAGGGTTGTGAGCTCTGGGGAAATTCCACTGTAACAAAGAGCTCATACTGTGGAGAAAGTGTGTGTGTGTGTGTGTGTGTGTGTGTGTGTGTGTGTGTGAGAGAGAAAGAGAGAGAGTGAGAGAGACTATAAAGAACTAAGGATTGAAAATAATCAACATTCTTGATTGGATCACTTGTAAACCCATTTAAAAATTAATTGTCTGCACTAAATGAACTGTGCCCTTCCGACTTTGTGCGTCTTTGTTTTAGGGAACTTACACTAAAGTTTGCATTGTTGTCTAATGGGAAAATTCTCAGATGGTTTGTGAGACAGAACCTTGACAGCTGACCCTTGCTGAGGTTTGGATGGAATCATTAGAGTGCAACTGGCAGACACTTTATAGAGATTGTATACCTCAACTAAAGTTTAATTTGCACTCATCGGGGGAAAACTGAATGAGGTATGAGATGGCCTATAAGTCTTATTGAATATAAGATCTTGGACAAAAGTGAAGGATTGGTAATGCTAAGTATGTAGTCAATAAGTGGCACTTGAGAAGGAAGACCTGATTTGTGGTGAAATGTGTGGTTTTTGTATACACTCTGTAGTTAGTCTGTAGACTATTACAATTTTATTTACCTAATTTTTGATATGATACCAGTATCAAAGCTTTGAATATTGACTTATACACAACACTGATCCAATACTGCTATTCTCACAATAATTGAGACAGACATGATATCACAGACATGATGCCAATGTACTTTAAGAATCTGACTAAGACCTAAAACGTTTCCTTTCTTTGACCATCTAATAGTTTGACCCTTCATATCAGTGGGTGTCCTCAGACATCACTAGTGTTTTGAAGGCATTTGTTTGTTCCTTCTGAAAGTTACTTTATGTGCGTGTTGTTTAAAGTTTCAGTACAGGATTTGAATGGAACCATACATTATCTATAATCTTGAAACATTTTAGCTAACAGTTATTTGATTCTCTCTCTCTCTCTCTCTCTCTCTCTCTCACTCAGGTGGAGTTCTCAAGATCAGCGCTTCTCCATCAGACTCGGCGAGACCAGGTGGCCCAGACATGTCGTGCCCACAGTGGCTCGAGCCGCAAGCGACACGTCCTGACGCCCAGCGACCTAAAACACTTAGTAGTGGATGAAGAACATGAGCTGATCTACTGCTACGTGCCCAAGGTGGCATGCACCAACTGGAAGCGGGTGATGATGGTCCTAAGTGGGCGTGGCAAGTACAGCGATCCCATGGATATCCTTCCCAACGAGGCACACGTGCCCTCTAACCTGAAAACACTCAACCAGTACAGCATCACTGACATCAACCACCGCTTGAAGAACTACCTCAAGTTCTTGTTTGTTCGCGAACCCTTCGAGCGCCTAGTGTCGGCATACCGTAACAAGTTCACACTGCGCTACAACACGTCCTTCCACAAGCGCTACGGCACGCGTATTGTCCGGCGGTACCGCAAGAATGCTACGGCCGAAGCGCTCCAGAATGGCAGCGACGTCAAGTTCACAGAGTTCGCAGAGTACCTTGTAGATCCAGCCACGCAACGTGATGCGCCGCTGAACGAGCACTGGCAGACAGTGTACGCGCTGTGCCACCCCTGCCACATCCACTACGACCTGGTGGGCAAGTACGAGACACTGGAGGAGGATGCCGACTACGTGCTCAAGCTGGCAGGTGTGCCCGACTCGCTACATTTTCCATCCTACGCCAAGTCTACCCGCACCACCGACCAGATGGCGGCCATGTTTTTCAACAACATCAGTGCGCAGCAACAGAGCCAGCTCTATCAGCTTTACAAGATGGACTTCCTGATGTTTAACTACTCCTCTCCAAGCTACCTGAAGGATCAGTAGGAACGGTTGACGCACAACGCACGCACGTTTTTAAACGCACATCTGCGCGAACACATACACAAAGCTGAGCTTAACTTAATCAGAACATTGACGTGAGGAGAAATGGTCAATGAGGTGCTTGATGAATTGGCACCAGTGGAAGCAGAGCAAAAAACTCTGAACTTCTGCAGACTTTGGAACTGTATAATCCACGGGTAGTCAGTCTGCTGTATTGTGAAGAGGTACAATTGAACAGAGGAAGAATTGTACTGTTTTTGGTCAAGATATCATGTTTGATGAGTATTCAGGTAAACCTGGCATCTCCGTGTTAATACACCCATCCATCAGATTGTAAGATAAAGATCATGTTACTGTTTATATTCCCATCATTAAGCAATATGACTCTGGGCCGCAGGCTCATTTTACTGTAACATGTAAAGATCTCACCCGCCTACCTTCAGTTTTAAACACTTGATGAGCGAAAGACTCTTGTGGACTTCTACAATGATACTGAAACCTCAGTCGACTTCTATTACACCCCAATACCGGACTAAAGTCGTGGGCTGCACTTAAGCAGGCTCATTTTAGTGTTATTTATGGTTGTCGCCCTAATCACAGCCGTCTTCTGTGTGAAGACTGTGTGTGTGTGTACAGTAATTATATGATGCATATGTAAAGGAGGACCTTTGTGTTCACACAGGAAGAAGTGAAAACGGCATTGAGATGTGGGTATATCCTGCTGCTCTTAGGAGCCAGTAGCCGACCTGCATTCAGAAGTCAGAGGTCGGCAAGAGGTCATTATTCATTAAGGGGTTCTTTCAAGAACTATCAGCCATCTTTAAAAAAAAATAAGGGAATATTTCTTTGTTTTTGCTTTGTTTTTTTTTTGTTTGTTTTAGGGTTTTTGTGACTTATGAAAGATAGCTGCAAGCAGCTGAACAAAACGCTATTTAAAATACTTTGTAAAAAGAAACAAAAGAAGCCCGATTTAATTTTTGTCTCTTCAGTGATGGATTTTATAAATGGCAGTACTGATTTTGATAGGTATTACACGGTACAATTTTGCTCAGCTCTTGAGTGGATCATGGTTTTTTTTTTTTTAAAGGAAAGCAAAGCTTTTGCTTTCTGAGCTGTTCTCATAGGAACGATTTATTTAGACAGACTGAGAGTCAGAGCGAGAGAGAGAGCAATGAGAGGAGATGAGATGAGAGAAAATGCTAGACGGTATCTGTTTCCTGCATTAAACCCATGTTTGTTCTGTTGTAACGTCTCTATCCCAGTTTAAGCTCTTCAAAGGAACACATGCTTTCATTTGTAGAAGTGTCTTTTTATGGCCCCTTTTTTTGTTATGACTGTGAATTAGAAGAGTCTGAAAATGATGAAAATGCCTATTTATGTGTCTGAGAGCCACAGGCGGGTGTGTCTGTCTCACCCGCGTCTAGAAGACTGTACAAAAATCCTACACTGGTAAAAGGTGACTCAGTCTAACACCAACTCTCTCTTTCATCCGGACGGCCGGACGGATTAGTGTGCCTGGATAAATAAACGCCCGTTAGCATTTTTTTTTTCTTTCAGAGATTGAGCCCCTGTGGAGCAGGGACTTTATAGGACATGTGCACACACACACATACACACACATGCACAAAACAGATTGTTAGCCCTCTAGTGATGTAGTGAATAAAATGTGGCAAAGAGGAAAGAAACGTAATGCATACTGTGTGTTCTGCCTTGTTCTCCACTTCTCTCTCTCTCTCTCTCTCAGTCTTAAACCAATTCTCAAATTTCATTGGTATCAGTTTGCAGAAAGGTTACCTTAACTAAAATTATTAACATTATTAACACATAGAAACCATGAACTACCGTATTAACTCCAGGACCTATTCGACACCCACAGTCCACACTATTTAGTAACTACTAGAACAAAAATGTACGTAAATATGGAATAAAACACACAGGGGTGTGCTCTTGTAGGAAAATAATCAGCAGTGCGGTTGTCTGATTTGGCCCAATGCCCGATAGCACGCGCGAAGTTATTCCTCTTATACCAGAGGAAATTGCCAATTTTTATTCATTTCTAGGTACATTAACTGTCTGTGAGAAAAGTTAGCTCCTGTTCTCACTTATATTATAGCAGCTATAAACAGTCGGGTCATCTTTTTCTCTCTCCTAATGTTAATAAGACAAAAAAATAAAATAAAAATACAGCCTCGCTAATGTTTCTGAGAGACCATAAACTCCTCCATCCTGCAAACATTCCTGTGTCTGAAAAAAATAAAGTTACAGTTTTACTTAAATGCTAAGCAAAAACGTTAAATAAAACATCTCCGAAAACTTTGCTTGAAATCTGGAAATACCGTCAGAGCTGCTGTTCTAGAAAATTAATCAACACCTTCTGACTAAACAGAATCAAGAATTGGGAAGGGCTGTGGTATAAATTCTTTTATTTCTTTTGTTTCTAAATGAATGTCACTTAAGTAATGTTAACTAATTAAGCCAAATAAGTCAAATAATGAATAAAATGGCTAACCAATATTCCACAAGTGCTACAAATAAAAGATCATTCACAAACACCAATGTGAGGTAATGCCTTAAGTAATGTGTTTGCAGTGGTTAATGGGCAAGATTCATAATTGAAGCTGAGGGTCATGGAGTCCTGAGTTCAGTTGATTATGAACATCACCACTGGCAAACTTAAAGGTCAAATATTTTCCACAGAACAAATACAGGCCAAACAAATACAATTTCTGCTTCATCAGAAATACTGAAACAATGAATAATGAGTGAAAATAAGCCCACAACAACCAACATGAACTGAAGCTTAAATTAATGTTTGCAGTAGTTGATTGGCAAAATTAATAACTGAATTGTAGGTGCCAATATTTACACCCAGAGACCTGAGCTGGTTTGATTCTCAACATTTAGTCACATGATCCGATTGAACTTATTCTCATTTATGTGGACTTATTTTCAGTCATGGATAGAAACATCATTGGAAACATTTGTGCACTATGTTTATTTCACCAAACATGAATTAATGTGTGTTAACTTCCTTTGCTATTTTGTTAACATGTTTTGCTTTGTCTTATTAATGCTGAACTTTAAAGTTTTTTTATGTTAAGTAAAGCAGTGAATAATGTTAGTTAAGGGAACCTTCATATAAAGTGGTACTGATGACTGTTGAGCAATAAATACAACCAATCATTGAGACAAATCTGATGAAGGAGCAAGGTCTGTGCAGTTCTTTAGATGCTTTTGTGTTTGAATGCTTTTGTTGTCTTTGTTCACTCGGTATGTTCATTTCTGCACGCACACACACATTTGTAGTACTATCAATGCAAGGACCTTCTACTGACATAGTTATTAATGAAGCTAATTAATACTATACCTACCCATAATCTTAACCTCAGTAACCAAAAGGAAACTTTTGACTCTTTTAGTTATTTATTCATTTTTTTGTTTGTTAATAATAGCAGTTTTAAATGTCCCACAAGACCAAAACTGTCAGATATCCATTCGGTCCTCACCAAGATATAAAAACATGTACACAAAAAATACAGGCAACACATTAGATGCACTGCCCTTCAGTCTTTCAGTAACATTCTCCTCTCTCGTCCTCTCTCACACACACACACACACATACACACACACACAGGCAGCTCATTCTGAGTGCCTTCATGCACGCATTTCTGGAAATTGAGCTAACAGAAAGTGCAGATCTACAATCAGTTCTTATATGTAATCACTTATATGGACCACTGATTGGAGATCAGCACTGTAAAGCTTAGATGCTGCATCTGAATCTCATTTTTTTGGCTCTACATGATGATTTGATGCCTTTCAGCATTATATTCACATAGACTTCTTGTTTGTATGTGTGTGTACAAATTTTCACTCCGGCTACTCTGCCTCAGTTGAGCTTGATTATCCAACATTCTCACAACAGCTACTATCTTATTTATTTATTTCTTCCTTGTATCCATGTAAACTCTAAAGAGTCTTGTTTTTTGCACTCCTTCTCATTTGGGATGGATCCTACCGGCTCATCGTGACTGACTCTGCTCCCCAAAAAGGAACATATTTAAAAATGTGCAGGACTCGGTATCATCCTGAACTCTGAACAGTTTGTCTCCTGCAAAGCGTGCTTCATGAATCACACATGCACACGCACACACACATACACACACTCTCTCTCTTTCACTGTTTCTGCTGTTTTCAAAATCATAAAAGGAAGTGTCTGTATGAATGTTCTAGTGATGTGCCGTGTTATGCGAACGGCTTTGAGCCGACTCGCATGTGTGAGCCTTATTTTTTCTAATTGTAGGCAATACTCTTGCCGATTCATTCATTTACAGTTTGTAATCTAAATGATTCATCCCCCATTGCAGATCAGGTTTATTGTTAAAATGTACAGACTTTCAGCTGTTTGTAATGAACAAATTAAACAAAAGCAATTGAAATAGTTCAACAGAACGAATGCTTCAAGTGGTTTCCCCAAATTCAACTGAAAATGCAACTTATAATGATTTCTCCAGTTTCAAAAATATTCAACCCCTTCATGGTAAGCATCTTTAGTACTTAGTAGAGCACCCTTCTGCTGTTATGACCTGCTGCAAACGAGATGCAGAGCTTCTGGCAGTGTTCCTGAGGAATCTTAGCACATTCCTCATGAGCAATGGCCTCCAGTTCAGTAATAATCTTGGGTTTGTGTGCTATAACCGCCTTCTTCAAATCCCACCAGAGATTTTCTATTGGGTTCAAGTCAGGTGACTGTGATGACCCTGTAGAATCTTCCAGAACTTCTTCTGCAACCAAGCCTTGGTGGAATTTGAGGTATGCTTGCGATCATTGTCCTGTTGGAAGTGCAATGACGCCCAAGCTTCAGCTTCCTCACAGACGTCATGACGTTTTCTCCTAGGACTTAGTGACACTTCAATGAATCCACCTTGCCTTCCACACGCTGCAGGTTTCCAGTGCCAGAAGATGTAAAGCAGCCCCAGAGCATCACCGAGCCACCACCATGCTCGACTGTGGACAGAGTGTTCTTTCTTCATTCTTCTTCCTCCAGATATACCGCTGATCCATCGTGCCAAAAAGTTCCAGTTTTGTTTCATCGCTCCACAGAACAGAATCCCAAAACTTCTGTGGCTTATTTATATGATTTTGAGTCAGTAGTGGTGAACGTATTGGAGTTCTGGCATGAAAACCTTCTGCGTTTAGTACACACCTTACTGTGCTCACTGAAACCTCAGTGTCTGTTACACCAAGTCTTGCTGCAGGTCTTTTGCAGTCACTCGAGTTTTTCACAACCTGCCTTCTCACAAATCTGCTTGCAGAAGTTGATAGCTTCCTTTTTCTGCCCCGTCCAGGTATTTCATACATTTTCTACCCCTAGCCAGTTCAGGTATTTCATGTGCTCCAGCTCAAGCGCACCTGCTGCAACTAATGAAGCCCTTGATTAATTGCATCAGGTGTAGCTTGAGACAACACCTGTTTTGCATATTTGTGTGTTGTGAGGAATTCTATTCAGGGGGTTGAATAATTTTGAGACTGGAGAAATCATTACAAGTTGCATTTTCAGTTGAATTTGGGGAAACCACTTGAAGCATTTGTTGTGTTGAAAGTCTATAAATGTTGACATTAAACTGATTTGAATCATTTTGATTGCAACTGTATCCGAAAGTGTGTTTTACTTTCAGTTTGTGTATGAGGCAAGTGTATTATGAGAATGAGCTGTCCGAGGTTTTTGTCAGTGCACATTTGTAGTGCCTTGCTTATTTAATTCTTGAGATTCATTTGATGAAAATGCAATGTAAATAATGGTATTTTGTTAACTAGAAGATTTTCAGAACCATTTCAGCCATAATTAGGCAAAGAAGAACAATAACTGGTCAAAATATTGCAAATTTTGTCCAAAAGTATACCATTTAGGAGCTGAAAGAGTCGACTTTCACTGAATCAAATGATCCGACTCACTGAACAACTCCAAAATTGATTTTATTCCAAATCCCACCCTCTACCACAGTTAATATTTTCTCCTAAACTTACTTGGTCTTGTTTTCCAAAATATAAACAAATTAGTCATTTAAACTGGATAAAGCTGTTACTGAGCAATGCACTGCTTCCAATACACTCCCATTTTAATGTGGAAAGCTGCAGACCCTGACTGAAAGTCAGTTTTTCTTTCTTTTTTTTCTTTTTCCTCTGTTGTTCTGTTTTATTTTAGTCACCTTTTTTATTTGTACTTTCGGGAAATCTCTTTAAGATCCACAAATTTGATTTTCTCCTCATTATGCATTGCACAATAAAAATTGCTGCATTATTGACAATCCTGGCAAAATGAACGAATGAATCAACTCAAACCGACACTCATTATTATAAACCTCTTTAAAAATACAAAGATGTAACAGAAAGTCTCTCTCGCTATGTGTGTTTAATCCTGAAACAGTTTCTTGCTGAGCAGATGTTATTGAAACTCTTCCAGCATGGCTGACCTTGGCACGCTGGCATTAGCTCCTACACTCTGTGGGAAGGCCTGCGCTCTCTGATTATATGTCCTGAGCTGCGTCCTGCCACGGTTTGAAGTGGTGTCTTTGAAGAAGTTGTTAGAGAGGAGAAAAAAAAGAAGAAGAAAAAAAAGCCAAAATTGTGCTGAGCGTCTGTGCCACTCTGTGCTTCAGATCTTCATGTCATCAGCAAACGCAGCATGACAGCATTGCAAGGAAACATCCAGGTTGTTCCGTGATAAGGAAGAAATGGTGATGTTACTGTAACTGCATGACCTTCAAAAGCTTGAGATTTCAGGAAAAGAGAGTCACATATGTTAGGATCTAAAAAAAAATAATAAATCTCATCCTGGACTGAATCCAGAAATAAGCTTGATCCTGGATTACATCAATGTTTATCTATTAATCCACCAAACGTTAAACACTGTAAAAAGGAAAAAAAAAATATGTATTGAGTTGAGACATTACTTTGTCCTTCTAATTTAGTTTTGAAATAATAGTTTTGGATTAATTGTAATCATGCTGCTCCATTACTTAAAACCCAGATTTACATAAAGTGCAGGTGATATGGTTTAAATTTTCAAATACTAGATAAATTACAGAAATTTAATGTCTCTCAATTTTTTTAAATCCTAGTGATCAAAAGGTAAAACAAACAGTATGGATGACTTTACTCATTAAATCCATAATGGTAAATGGTCTGCACTTATACAGCGCTTTTTTCCAAAGCGCTTTACACTGTGTCTCATTCACCCATTCACACACACACACACACACACACACACACCAATGGTAGCAGAGCTGCCATGCAAGGCGCTAACTTGCCATCGGGAGCAACTTGGGGTTCAGTGTCTTGCCCAAGGACACTTCGGTATGTGGAGTCATGTGGGTCGGGAATCAAACCGCCAAAATGAATCCCAGCTCAAAAGATTTAATCAGAGGTAAAACTATTAAAAATGAAAATAAAACAGATTTAAAAAAAAAAAAAATTAATGAATGCTTCTAATCCTTTTATCATTTATCCATTTTTTAAAAGCTGTAGTACTGAACTTTTGCCTCTCTGTCTGAAACATAAAACTGCAAGTTACTTGCGGAGTTATTGTTTTACGTGGGTTGTGCTTCGACACCGCTCCTGTGTACGTTTCTGATGAATCTGATGGTTTGAGGTATTCGTTTGTGTTGTATTAGCTCCAGTTCTTGGCAAACGGAGGTGGCGGTGGATACGGTTTTCTTGAAGTAGAGGCGAGTTGCTCTCTCTCATAGCTGGCAGAAAATAAGTGCGATTTCCCACAGTGACTATAGCAAAACAAAACAAACAAAAAAACATCATAGGAAACTCGATACCTAACTGAATCAAGCAAACAAGTGCGCTAATGTTAGCTAGCTAGTTATCGAGCCACTGAAATGTCTTGCCTGTTCAGCAGAAAAAAGCCATCTCTGCGTCAGTCTTCAATCCCTTCAGATCTGAGAGTTGTCGCCACCTCTCAAAAGCCATGCCGATATTTGTTCTCGTTTTATCACGAGCTCTGTCGCGTTCCCTTTTCCACTGCAGACTCTCCGCAGAGTCAAGGTTTCTTAGTTTTGACAACAGGTGAATCCCCAGATGACAACGATGATCGCCGTTTAGAACTATCCAGATTAAAAGCAGCCTTCTTCTTTCTGTTTACGGACGTGATGTAAACACGTACAGATGAATCACGTCAAACTGACGTTTCCCGCAAAATCCGACCCGACAGCTCAGATTATAAATCATTATTTTAATCTTACCGTTGTGAATCAGAGTACGGTAAGGAGACGGTTTTGAGCACTGATTATTTTACGTATTTGCTCAAGAACAGATTTTTGTTCATTTTTAACCAAAGAAAGTTTGATACTGTAGCTTTAAACAAACAAACAAAATATACAGCAATTAGGTACATATTTATCACCGAGGCACATATTTTAAGCGATTTGATAAATACTTAAAAAGTAAATGTAATATGTATCTCTTGTTTGCAGACAATTTGCTTCATTCTTCATTCTGAAACTCTGCAGTAATACATTTAATTTAAAAAATAATGCACTCAGTATAAATTCTTATAACTAGTTTTTATTTTAAGAAAAACAGTATAATTCTATAAGTTTGCATTATCACAGCTAGTGCTGTCAATTGTGAAAAAACATTTTATCCTCATAGAGTTGAGTGCAAAAGTTTGCACCCCCCCCCCCCTAATTTCTGGGTACAAAAAAAAATCTATTCTTATAATTAAATTGCAGAAAAAGAGTCGTATTATTTTATTATTAGTAAAAGAACAAAGCAAGAATTTTTACTATTCATATCTTAACACACTATTCAACTATTTGTCTTACTTCTATGAAAACTAACACACTAAATCTCATGTTGGGTCAAATAACTTGCCTATTTTTATTTATTTATTTTGTCCTAAGAATATGTACATTAAATATATTGAAGTTTGCACTTAAATGTATTAGAAAAAGAATGATGAAAAATGAAGAACTTGCTGATCTGAGAATATATTTAGACAAAATGGTACATACAAAATTGTCCATGACTAATGTAATACTCCAAAAATATCCTTTGAGATGTTACTATCTAGTAATTACAGTGACCCACATTTCCCATGCCGTTGGTTTGTGTGTGAGTGTGAATTTAGAGTGTGGTTGGGAAGTGCACCTGCAAACCCCATCTTCCATGACCCCTGTCCCTCCCTTTAACCAAAACCCTCACCACAGCCTCACAGTGCACTTCTGCTCTTCTGAAAATACCCCCCGAGTTAAGTTCAGCTCCTTCTTCCCACACTCCTCCCTCCTTCTTCCTTTCATCAGGCGCAGAACCACATCAGGCTTTTAATTCCAATCGGGCTTTGGGCATTTCCAACCCAGCTGGAGTGGGTCGAGAGTGGCTCCCTATCATTTTCAAGGTGTAGGAAAGCGGGTGATGGTGCAGGGAGGACATATGCTTTTATGATTTAGTGGTGAAATGTAGCATGCTCGCAGTTTAGGCCACTGGGTCTCCTAAGTGTTCACCTTGTCATTGGGCTGATGGAAGACCATGCACTCGAATCCCAGCGATGCCACAATCATCTGAGGTTGGAGACCAATGAGGACTGGCACTTATCTTTGGGTAGGAATTATAGGATGGTAGGTAGGGTGCAGTGTTGGGTGTAACGTGTTACTAAGTAACGTGTGACCAGTTAAATTACTTTTCCCCTCAAAAAAGTGAGGTAAAGGCGGAAGAGGATTATTCTTCATTTGTAAGTAATTAAATTAGCTACTTCTGATGTACTTCCATTATATAGTGTAGAGACTTTCAACAATTCTGTATAAAACAATATTAAATAAAAAATCTAAATGTATCATCTAAAGATAAAAACTTGTTTCCTAATTTAACTTGGCCCCTTTAAATTCGTTAGCTGCAGGCTAGTTCGCACCAGGTGGCTGTGAAGTCACTGAAGTTTAAAGATGTCAGCAGAAATGAGTGGCTGTTTTGCTAAATGGAAATTTTCCCATTACTTCATTTTTTTTTTACCTACGTAGAGGAAAAATATCACGATAAAAAATTAAATAAATAAAAAAAGCTATGTCCTGGGGGGGAAAAAAAACCCACTATCGGCTTCTCTCCAAAGTAGTAGTTCTTATTTTTAAGCAAGTTTATATAATTTGTTTACATTTTTGCATTAAAAATGATTTAATAAAGCTATGTTTAATAGGCTAAACTACTCCATGTTTGACACAAATTTAAAGAATTCAAGGAAGTGTTTAATTTTATTGTCCATGTGGTCAAGGTTAATACGGATTTTAAGAAGTAATTAGTAATGAGTAATGCAATTGCTTTTCAGGCAGAGCACTTAGTCAGTAAATTAAATACGCTGGTGCTTTACCCTTCAGAATTTTTTTCACTTCTGCATAAAAGTGACCTAAAACATCATCAGATTTTTACACAAGGACTAAAACTAGATCAAGAGAACCCAATTAAACAAATGAGATAAAAATATTATACTTGGTCATTTATTTATTGAAGGAAATGATCCAATATTACATATCTGTGAGTGGTAAAAGTATGTGAATGTTTGCTTTCAGTATCTGGTGTGATCCTCTTGTGCAGCAGTAACTGTAACTAAACGTTTGGGGTAACTGTTGATCAGTCCTGCACGTCGGCTTGGAGGAATTTTAGCCCGTTCCTCAGTACAGAACAGCTTCAACACTGGGATGTTGGTGGGTTTCCTCACATGAACTGCTTGCTTCAGGTTCTTACACAACATTTCTACTGGATTAAGGTCAGGACTTTGACTTGGCCATTCCAGAGCATTCACTTTATTCTTCTTTAAACATTCTTTGGTAGAACGACTCGTGTGTTTAGGATCGTTGTCTTGCTGCATGACCCACTTTCTCTTGAGATTCAGGTCATGGACAGATGTCCTGACAATTTCCTTTAGAAATCGCTGAAATAATTCAGATGCATTGTTCCATCGATGATGGCAAGTCGTCCTGGCCCAGATGCAGCAAAACAGGTTTCTTAATATAATCCTAAAAAATAAGGTTCTTGTGCTGGAATGCAGTGCTTTCCTTTCTCCAAACCCTTCTCTTTTAAACCAAAAATTCTATTTTGGTCTCATTTATCCACAAAAGATTTTTCCATTAGCTTTCTGGCTTTAGCAAATTGCAGACAGGCAGCAACGTTCTTTTTGGAGAGCAGTGTTTTTCTCCTTATAACCCTGCCATGCACACCATTGTTGTTCAGTGTTCTCCTGATGGTGGACTCATTAACATTAGCCAATGTAAGAGAGGCCTTTTGATGCTTAGATGTTACCCTGGGTTCCTTTGTGACCTCACGTGACACGTCTTGCTCTTGGAGTGATCTTTGTTGGTCAATCACTCCTATGGAGTGTAGCAGTGGTCTTGAATTTCCTCCATTTGACTACAATTTATCTGAATGTGAAATGGTGACGTCAAAACTCTTTAGAGATGGTTTTGTAAACTTTTCCAGCCTGATGAGCATCAACAACTCTTTTTCTGAGGTCCTCAGGAATCTCCTTTGTTCATGCCATGATACACTTCCACAAACATGTGTTGTGAAGATCAGACATTGACAGATCCCTGTTCTTTAAATAAAACAGGGTGCTCACTCACACCTGATTCTCATCTCATTGATTGAAAACACCTGACTCTAATTTCACCTTCAAACTAAACTGCTAATCCTAGAGCTTCACATACTTTTGTCACTCACAGATATGTAATATATCCTCAATAAATAAATGACCAAGTATAATATTTTTGTCTCAGTTGTTCAATTGGGATCTCTTTGTCTACTTTTAGGACTTGTGTGAAAATCGGTTGTTTTAGGCCATATTTATAGAAAATTCTACAAGCACCACTGTACAATGTTCACGTATGTAATTAGTAATTAATTACTTTTTTGAAGTAATTTACCCAACACTGGTAGGATGTCATTCATTGCTTTCCTACCAATCAGAACAACGGCAGCAAAATACCACTATTCTTGAAACGATCAGTGAGGTTCCATCAGTGGCAATTCAGAAACACAAGCTTGTTTCATGTGTATTAGAGGAAGCACATTAGCCTTCACCCTCACAAATTGGTAGCTGTTGTGCGATGAGGGATAACCAAGTAGTTAAGAATTAGAATTAAAAAGAAAATGTGATGACTGGCTTCACATGTCTTGGAGGAAGCATATGATAGTGCTGACTTGGTAGCTGTTGTGGGAAACGTTTTTATAGATCGTTGATGGCAATTGGACTAAATTGGAGAAAATAGTGTACAATTAAACCTGGCTAGCTTCACATTACTGACAGGAAACACATGACAACATTCACTCCTTTCAGGTTGGAAGCTGTTGTGTGATAGTGGAGAACTAGCTAATGGGAAGCAATTAATTAGGGCTAGCTTTAATAGCAATATTGTGCTAAATTATGTCACAATATGCTATTCTGAGATATCTTGGCTATTGTGATCTTTTTATTAAATTAACGGTTAAAAAAAATGACAGAAACTGACTGAAAGTAGCTGATTTGTTTGTTCAAAATTTATACTAAATCTTACAGATTTTTCTCCTTCTCTGTGTTAAACTGACTGTAAGAATGGTATTTTTTCGAATATACAAAATTTTAAAAACATACTTTTTTTTAGAAATGTTTCTAGAAAATGCAATACTACTGTTTTACTGGATAATATAGTATAGTATAGTATAGTATATAAATGTAGATTGTGATACATATTGTGTATTGTGGAAATACCTTAGAGAATTGTGATATGATCATTTTGTGATATCACACACCCCCACTGTCAATTACTCAAAAATATTTACAGTAAATCAGATTTGTAGTTGGAATAGAAAGGACATTTTTTAATTGGCTTAGGTGAAGTTTAGATTGTTTGCTTCAGTAACAGCCACTTCACCCATGATCCCACTTCTCCTGCTTAACCTAACTTCAACAAGAAAAGAATCTCTCAGCTGAGTGTTAGCAACCCTTCACTATTTGCCCAACAAGCAACCGTGAGCAAGAGAAAGAATGACTCAGTTCCATCTCTGCCATCCCACACTCTTTTCAAGCAACGTGGAAGCTCCTACTCTCCATCTGCATGACTGGACACAATTTAGACAGGCTAAAATGGAGGTACAGCTTAAGACAAGTAAGAGTGGCATCAATGATTATTTTCCTATAAGAGCACACACCAAGTGTTTTATTCCTGATGTGACAGAAATCACTATTGCTACTTCCCACAACAGAAATGAACCACATAGTGTTCTTGTTGTCTCCTACTCATAAACACTAGGCTTGCAGGGTTTTTTTCCTCAGTTCCAGACCCAGACTGAAGAGATAGAGTCATGATTAGTCTGCGTCAACGTTATAATGGTGTAATAAAGAACTCAAGCACAATGCTCTCGGGGACAATTGGAATGTCAGTCATGTATTTCAGGGTCCTATACACAACCTTTTTCTGTGTCTGGACTGTCCACATTAACGAGGATTACAAACACATTCTGCATAGTCTGACTTGTACTGGCTCTACACAGTATACACAATAAATCCCACAGAGCTGAATAAAATCCATTGCTTAAGGGGTTAATTCAATATTTTTTTTCCTGTGTGAAAAACGGCAGAGGGTTTATTTATAGCGTGGTGCTATAAATAATATTGGGGTCCACAATACTTCTTACAGTTTTTTCAGGTGTTGAGTCACTATGCTATACGAGTTATAGTAGCTCTGATGAAAATATAAATAAATAAAACATTATTATTATTATTATTATTATTATTATTATTATTGTTATTATTATTATTATAGAGCAGGAAAGTAAACTACAATGATGTTATGCCGTACATGTTGGGGGGGGTTGGGTTGGGAGAGGAGGAGGCACCTTCTGCTGAGATTGTCTATAAACAAATACTTAACATTTATTGTGAATATAAAAAAAACAGATCAGATTGTTTTTCTCCCATAAAGCAAAACCAACAAAGACAGCAAAATACACACACGAGACATATAGACAAGAGAAGGAAATAAGCCATTAAAGACAAACGCTGAGCCATCACCCACATGCAGAAGATTCTCAGGAACACATCTCTTGTGTCCTGTAGAGTTGCATACGTGTAAACAGAACATGTAAACACTGAAAAGTAAGCGTTTGAACAGACGGAACGAAACACATAAGTACCGTTTGTCTTACAAAGTGCAGACCCCTCTACACGAGGGCAGGAAGAGCAAGAGAGGAGTATGGGATAATTCTTTTTTTTAAATCCTGATCATGGATGTGATGTGAACAGAAAGATGGGCTGATGATTAGTTAATTCATAATGTTAATTCATGTCTGAGAGATCAGTAACACCTCCCAGGATTCTTACCTTCTTTCCAAAATTTGTACTCTTGACTGGAATGAAGCAGCATACAATAATCTCTCAAAAGCTGAATATTAAATAACTCTGTCCTTTAAAAAGCGCTATAAAATGTTCCAACTGATGAGGAAATCCCATCCTCATTGGTCCTCTCTGTGAATTTCACCACACATGATATACCGTCAGCCAATCACCGGTAACGTCCATTAATCGGTGGATGGACTTGTCCAATGGCAACGCAGCAAGGCTTTGGCCGAGATGCAACACATGACCGGTGAAAGGGTTTGGCCCTAGTCGCCTACGTCACTGTCCCGGTCCCCGATCACCCACAGGAAGTGGAAGCTCAAAGCCAGGAGGGCGGTGCCCAGCAGGTCTCCCAGCGCGGTCAGGTACGGGATGGAGAAACTGTCCGGGTCCTTCCCAGACTTCCACATGGCGTGGACCATCCAGTCTGCTATAGACAGCAAGAGGAACACCTGCGAGACAGACAGGCGCAGATTAAACGTATTTTAAAGTCACAGCTGTTAACAAATTCCCCAAGCGTGCCCGAGACAAGGCGACTGAGGAGTGTAAAATTAGTATGAGTCTATGTTAAGTGATTCCATTTGACTTGACTGCTCCCTGTACACACACACACACACACACACACACACACACACACACACACACACACACACACACACACACACTTAAGGGAAGAGGCTCTGAGCCGGAGAGAGCGGGTGACACAAGCGCTAACACACAATTAACACAAACTGGATCAGTGTCTTTGTGTGTGAAGTTTAGAAGCCCTTACTCTGCATCACTAATTAAGCCTATTTTCCACATTGTGAAAGTGTGTGTGGTATAAACATGTGCAATCCTGATGAAAGGAGAACTATCATGTAAAGGAAGGTATTGTCATGTGCAATGATTTAAATACAGTTAACTCCAGAATTATTGGCTCTCTTCAAACAAAATAAGAATTCACATTTGGTTCACACCAAATAAGAATATATAAAATAACATGCAATCGTTTACCTATTCATTTTTATCTTAAACATACAGGCACGCTATAGCTTTCATATTGATGCCATATTTGTTTAAGCACAAAGCCTTCTTTGTGTTTATATATTTAAAATCTGTATCCCGTGTTTATATGTTTCTGTAAAGCTGATTTGAGACAATGTCCATTGTAAAAAGCGCTATACAAATAAAACTGAATTGAAAAATTCTTAAGTACTACTTTTTCTGCAATGAAAGTTATTCACATACACACACGGAGGAAAGTTTAAGCAGGTTAGCTGAAGTTGCTGCTGTGCGTCATAGCCATGAAACTAGATGCAAACGTGATTACAGAGGAGAGCTCTCCCTTTCAGAATCAGTGATTTCTGCTGATGATAATATTGCCAGAGATGTTATTAAGAGAATAAACAACACAGTTTAACATTACAGGGAATTTGGTCAGACAATGAACAAAAAACAAATTAAATGTCAAAGTATCAGATAAAAAATATAATCTAATAAGGACCAGGATGTAGCCTATACATTGCTCGGATGTACTGCTATATGATTAAGTCATAAAGGGCATACAAATGTGATCACTTTTAAGCCATAAGCACACAGAGTAGAAATTAAATGGCAGTATTATGATTTACCCATGTCCATTCTTTCTTATCCTTAAATGCTGCAGATTTAAAAACTTCATAAAAGTGACTTCTGAATTTTCTTTTGAATTTTTAACATTCATCACCTTGCCAATCCTCTGTAATGATGTTCGGGTCTAGTTTCAAGGCTGCGATGCACAGCAGCAACTCCAGTTAACCTGCTTAAACTTTCCTCAGTGTGTGTACGTGAATGACTTTCATTTAGCAGAAAAATAAAAATAAAGGCAGTACATTAATCAGAGTGACAGACTGGTGTGAAACTCTCTGGGAAGCGGTGCACAGAGGTAGACTTGGCACTCGGAGGAACCGAGAAGCCTTTTTAGTGGCTTTCCAAGTTTGTTTGGATGGAGGCGAGATAAACAAGTAGATACTTCACTGGCCAGTGCGAGGCAATATGACGATTATACGTGGAGTATTAGAGTATAAAATTGTTAATGGGTGAGTAGGCAATACATACAGTATGGCTGTGTTACAAATCCTATAATAATGCTTCTTCTGCATGCATTCTCTTTATAAAATCTTGGGGTTTTTTCAGTCTGTAGTGTATTCTTAACTGCAAACTTGTCTAAAAACTGCAGTAATTACATACAAACACTTCTCATGAACAACAAAATGTGATGAAGTTGCTATAGAAACTAAGGGGTATTTAAGCTGGATGGTTTGCTAATTTATACAAACTAACAGGATCTGGGATGATGTTTCCACCCTCCACAAACATGTACACGTACAGACAGTACACAGCATGCACACAAAATAGTAGAATGATGATTAAAAATATCCTCTCCCATTCAAATATGTTTACTGTCCGAGCCTGGTAAATTCTCTCTCTCTCTCTCTCTCTCTCTCTCTCACACACACACACACACACACACACACACACACACACACACACACACACACACACAAATAGACAGGACTGCAAAAGTTTGCATCCCCCATTAAAAAAAAAAAAGCTTATGTACACTTTAACGGGGGGGGGGGGGGGGGGGGGGGAGGGGGGGGGATAGTACTTTCATTTTTACTATTTATTTATTACAAAGTATTTCAAGATGTTCAAATTTTGTCTCCTACAACTAGACAAGAAGCCAAGACTTTGAGTGTCATCCAGAACTGATCTGAAGAAGGCAGTGTATAACATCTGAAAGAATTATTACTAACAAACACTAACAGCTTAGTCCTGAATACTACTATGGAGCCTGATGATTACGACCGAGAAGATCCAAATGCTGTTCAGAGGATACGCAACAGGATGGAGGCAGTTCTAAAGGCAAATGGTAGGAATACAAGCTATTAATCTAAGAGATTATTTAAATGACATTCAAATATAACAGAGTTTTTAGAGTATTTCGTTTTCTTAATCTGGTTAAACACGCACACGCGCACACACAAACACCTGCTGGGTTTTTAGAAATTACATTCCTTCATTTTATTCTAAGGGAACACAAACATTTCCACAGTAAATGGTTACTAGCATCAACCACATCTGAGAAGTAACAGTCGAACACAAATATCTGCATGGCTGTTTGAAAACATGCACATCTCGCAGATACCGCAATCAATATGCCGCGTGTGTCACACTAGCTGCAGGTCTTTGTGTGGTCGCCGCCACTCGAGCACTTTCCCACGCCTTTGACGAGAGCATTTCTTTTCTCTTTGCCCTCTCGAATGCACACCGCAGCCACCGTGGCTCACTAATGGCCCCTTAGCACAGGCTCAGTCTATACGTAACAACCGTGTGCCAAGACTCCATTAATGCAACAAGTAGCCACTGGTTTCCTTTGGAATTCTGCATGTAGGCCTAGTTCCTTAGTGGTGTACAGGTCAAAGGTTATGGGTCAGAGATCAGCAGATGCTCGCGGTGAGCTCATGGAGGCAAACAATCAGCACGTCTTTGTCACAATCACAAACTGTTGGTGACAGTCTCTCACTCTGCATTTACATAGGTTATAAGATATCTATAAAAGTAATAAAATGCCTTTGTCCACAAACTGCTTCTCCTCTTCTGGCATTTACCATCAACATTTTATTACGCACAGGATTACTGGATATGTATGATGGTGAAGAATACCTGTATGGTGCATTCAAAAATCAGCCAGATGAAGGCAGCTCAAAAGGTTCATTATGTGAAAACTTTCCAAGGCTTCCAAATGCAGACTTAGAAGGTAGCATTTTCTATTTTTTTCCTGACACACCCAACGTGCATGGCTAGTGCATGTTCTTATCTTGAATTACAGTTGCCATGGTTTCACCTGGATAGAGTGTGATATGAGCACACAAACTACGCAGCTACCTAGAAAACGTATGAATAGAAAACCATACATTTTCACCACAGAAAAATATTGAAGGGAAATGGCTTGGATATACAGTCCCCTCCGAAAGTATTGGAACAGCAAGGCCAATTCAATTGTTTTTTGCTATACACTGAAGACATTTGGGTGTGGGATCAAAAGATGAATACGAGACAGTAGATCAGAATTTCAGCTTTCATTTCCTGATATTTATATCTAGAGATAACAACCCACCAATTCTGTGTGTATAGCAAAAACAAAACAAATGGCCTGGCCATTACAGCACTCGGAGGGGACTGTAAATAGCGTCCAAGCAATTAATCATTGTCTGGTATCAGAATGAGAAAAGGCTTCTTTTTTTTTCTTCTTTAAAAATAAATAAATAATAAAAATAAATAATAAAAATAAATCAAAAAAATGTATGATGACATCCATTCACAGCAAAATCATATCTCTACAGTCCTATTTTATTTGGATCATCAAACATTTTAACGCCATAGCAGTATGCTGCATCTCACCAGTTGCAACGAGGAATAAAAATCTGGTGTATATCAGGAAGTATATTTTAGGAAAGGATTGTATATCCTGATGGAAAAGTAAAAAAAAAAAAAAAAAAAAAAAAAAGGGAGGCTTTGAATTCTGGCATCCTACTAACACTTTTGTCCACATTGCTTCCTACTATTAAGAATAACTATTAACACCTCCAGGGTTGGGGGTTGGAATCCCGACTCCACCCTATGTGAGCAGAGTTTGCATGTTCTTGCCGTAATTCGGGGGTCCCTCCGAGTACTTCAGTTACTAGTGTGTGAATTTGTGTGCCCGACTGTGCCCTGCGAGGGGGTTGGCACCCCGTCCAGGGTGTCCCCTGCCTTGTGCCCCGAGTTCTGTGGGATAGGCTCCGGGCTCCTCATGACCCTGTGTAAGATAAGCGGTATGGAAAATGAATGGATGGATAAAATTCAAATATGAACAGCTGCCCAATATGACAACATAATATCAAGATCAAGGCAAATTGTGGCACAATACTTTTTCTGACATTGTGGCAAAGAAAGGCACAGAAACTTTCCCATCAAATTTCCATCAACATTTGTATTCAAGAACTTACTAATTGGAAGGATATTCTGAAAAGCCTCAAGACACAGGTTTTAAGTCTGTTATCTTTAGACATTTTACCTTTTAAAAAAAAAATAGTCTCGAGTCTTATCAGAATATCCATCATTTAAATCAAGATCTTGATGTTATCAGGTCCAGTTACTTAAAAGTGGTCCAAAAACTATATAAAAGCTACACTATAACAAATTTACACAGCTTGTAAATGAGTCAACTTTATATTCTCTGATGTTATGTACTGTACTCAACTGACCATCTCTCACTTCATAAATCATTGCAGCCTGATCTGAGGCCTGCTTTGTTCATATAGATGCATTTTCCTCACATTTCTAATAGTGCGAGGCTAGCATCTAGTTTAAATCATTGAAGTACTATTGCTGAGGTCTGTATTAACCTGCACACAGTTCACTAAAATCACTTCAAGCTTGCTGAGCAAAGGAGATTCAGCAGGCCGGCCTGTGTCTATTTATATCATGGCTTCAGCGAACTTCCACTTTCCATGCACAGAGAAATTTTACCCAGAATAAACAGAGACCCCACACAACGCACACCCCGAAAATGCCACACGTTCCATTCACTCTTAGCATACTTCTCATGAATACTTCTCAGTCATGTATTTGTAACTACAGTCATTGCTTAATTGATCGTAATTATTGTCTAAATAGTTCAGTCTTCAGTTTTTCAGATTTTGGAAAAGCATGCGTTACTAAAGCCAAGGAAGGGTTTTTAGTGTGAAATGTCTACAACAGTCCAGTGGTCAAAGTGAGTGAACTTCTAGAATAACGCTCAACAAATACCAATGACAGTGTTGAATTCTCAAATCTGATTGGTCAGAAGGTGTTGATTAATGTTCTGTAACAGCAGATCTGACAGTACTACCGACTGCAAGGCAAATCACAGGTTTATAATAATGCGCTCGTTCTGATATATTATTGTTTCTATAGTAACCGCTAATTCACAGGGTCTGTGACTGAAACTCCAGAAAACTCTAGAAAATTCCAGAAAATTCGCAGGCGCTTCAAATTTTTCAAAATTACCGCAGCTTTTCCGCAGATTTGGGCCAAGATGTGCACAACGCGCATTCAGCCAAAGCCCTCTACGATTCATGTGCGTCGCACGAGTACAGCTAAAAACATCACCATGCAAAACAATTTCATGCAATTGTGATTTCACCAATTCAAGTAGTTTTCCGCAAAATAACCCCCCCCAAAAATCTCTGCAAGTAGCATCGCAAATTTTTTAAAAAGCAGCAGAAAAAAAAAACAATAATAATAATAATTTTTTTTAAAAATCAACCATTTTGGGCCGCAACAACCACAAAAAACTGCGAAATCCTGTACGGACTGATTAGTAAAAATTAAAGAATGTGCTATTACTTAACCAAAAAAACCCCCAACAACATTAAAATTGTTGTTATAGCGTAGCTTTCTGCAAAGAAACTTTTTTCCCTTCACATTTATGGAAGGAGTCCCCAGTGTCAGCACTTTTTAACACCAAGTTTTCCAACAAGGGAAAATCTGTGTAACATGAAAAAATACATAGTTAGTCTTTAATTCAAGAGAGAGAGAAAGACAGGCTGATGATGTAACGAGTGTTCACAGCTACTATAAAGTTAATGATAACAGTACCTAACTTGTCTCAAGGAAGTTCCACAGCATTAAATGTAAGTATAAATGGATAAAAAAATGTAATGCGACATTTATTAATACATCAACTGTACGCGTTGGCAAATTGCTTTAGTAGAATACACATTTAACATGAGTGCACATTTAACAAGTGCATTGTATAGCACTTTCTGAGCTACACAATGTTCTTTACACTCTCCCTTCTCTCTCCCTGCATTGAGAAAAAAAAGTATGAAACCATTCTTTAGTCCAACTGTATTAAATAAAAGCTTTTTATTTGGGCAGTGCGTTGTCTCACTAAAACATCTGTCTAAAACATATGTATTCTCTGACTGCAGATGCACTGACTGACCTGTAGCAGCGCTGCAGCCAAGTAAACCGCCATGAAGATGGGCGTCAACGTGGTGTGGCCACTTTTCATCAGGTGAATCGTGTACAGGAAGACAAAGTGGCCTGGGACTGTCAATAGAAGCAGCACTTGTGCCGACCTGTGATTGGCTCCTGAAAAAAGAGACAGAAATGTAGAAATGATCACACCATACCATAATCATACCACATACGTGCAATCCATAGGTATGTGTTAACAGTCTATTTCTGAGTGATTGACGTACGGATCACTACAGGACCACCACTGAGCTATACGGGGCTGTACATCTGCTTTTTACGTACATGTAGAAAATAGTTTTTTTCAGTTTTTGCACAGAGTTTCAGACTCCTCAGAGATATGAGAGGATTTACGCCTCTTCCTCCAGATGGTAACGCCAGCCTGGCAGTAGGCGCTGCACCCCTTGTGTGTCTGTGTGCTTGGACATCTGTACCCAGCATTTCTGTTCCCCTCAGTCCTCCAAGCAGACTCGAGAAATGTGTGCTAAAAGCATAAGAGATGCCAGCTCGAGGCCTCTGCGCTGGCTTTCACTTCCACTGTTTATATTACACAGAGCTGCACAATATCCCAGTCTCTGTTAAATACACACTGCTCTGTAAGCACTGCATGCACTTAATCAAGTTCTGTGTTTTATCTCTCTCTCTTTCATCTAACCTTTCCTAGTCCTTCACTGTCTGTTGTGGAGAAAGCAGGAGGCTGAGTGGCAGTCTGCGCTTGGCTTTGTTTTCTCGAGCACCCGCATGACTCATGCATTTACAAATAAAGGCAGCCAGGGAACAAACACTACTAGAAAGCCAAGTAGAGATGCATCGTCGTCGTATTTAAATACATTTATTTTGACCATTGGGTAGATATTTAAACACAAACTCCAGGATCTACATAGAATGAGGTGCAAATCCAAAACCCGAAATTTCATTACCATACCAGAGGAAGCTAAAAGTGCAAATCGTCCATAATGTGTATTTTATCCTGATAAGTCTGAACCACTCTCAAATGTGCCTCTGGTTAGCCTGGTTGCTGATTACAATCTGACTGCCGGATACACAGGATATTTATCAGTTCCATGTATCTGACAACCTGTGTTGTTCCTCATTTCCAGTTTTAATGAGAATCCGCCGAGATTTTTTTTGTTTCAATACGTGATAAATTGGTGCAGGGTTCTGTGAGGTTTGTGTGAGGTTACCTGAGCCACAGAAAGTTCGGCAGGGATAGTAGCAGCCCTTGGCCTCGTCCGGTACCTCTCCTGGGGTGCTGTGGAAGTGCAAGTGTGTCGAGATGCGGCTAGACTGGATGGCCACAAGGTTTCCACCAATACCTGCACAGCAGAGATATTAACATTTCTCTGAGACACACTTTCCAGATTGAAAAAGTCATCAGTCCTGAGACTGGCTAAAGTAATACAATACATTCATCACTTCCTGCTATGAGGTACGGTTTTCATCTTACCTGACTTTCATCTTAATATACACTCTCATTTTATACTCTTCTCTATCGCTCACTCACTCACTCTATTCATTTCCAGCTTTTGACACGGCTAAGAAGAATTGAGTGCTGTCCATATGTGCAGTAATACATTTTTACAACCAGCAGCCTTAAAAAAATAGACATACAGACAGGATAAAGGAGAGCAGAAACAAACAAACAAAAAAAGGACAACCTATAGAGATAAAATTTGCCATCTTTTCCCCAGCATATGACATAATTAGCAGTGGTTGGATTTCAAACAAGCATTAGATATGCTATGAAGAATACAGTAGATAGAAAAATAAAAAATAGCCATAAAATGTACTCAATTACACCAAAAAATATATACAGTCGTGTGAAAAAATAAGTACACCCTATGGAACTTTATTTCTATTGAATAAATGCTTGACAAAACTAATGATTGAAAAAGCTTGTTCAGGTTTATCAACTTCATTAATAGGCACTGTTTAAAAAAAAAAAAAGATCAAATGCTTGCTTGTCCAAATATGTCCAAAAAAGCCTACAATTTCCATGGGGTGTACTTATTTTTTCACATGAGTGTAGATATAGTGGATATAGTTTAAATTCAAGAGTATAATTAAGTATTAGCATTAAATTATGTCACCAGGAATTAAGGCCTTACTTAAGTATTTGGTTACGTTTCTGGCTAAAGAAAGGGCTTTAGCCAGAAACGTAACTAATTACGTGGCTAATTAGAAATGATCTAATTTCTTTTGACTTTACAAACAGAAATCACACTATGGCTAAAATGCTTCGGATGACAGCAATGTCCCTAGAAATGTTGTAAAAATTACAACTTGAGGAAGGACATTTTAGACTAGGTGTCCCTGAAATGAACCATTCAAAATATAAATCACAATAATACTCCAATAATAACTCTGTCTTCGCTGACAGCACACTTGTACTTACGTCTGTGCTCGTGTCATTCTTAGCTTGTGTCTGTGTTTGTGCTCGTGTCTATGTGTGAATGAGCTCTTCTCTGTGCTTGAGTCAGTGTTTATACTTGTGTCAGTGTCTGTCTTAGCATGTGTCAGTGCTCGTGATTGTCTGAGCTCACGTCAGCATCTGTCTTAACTTATGTCAGTGTCTGATTGAGTTTATGTCTTTGCTGGTGTCTGTTACTGACCAAACTTGTGTCTGTGCTGTTGTCTGTGTCTGACTGAGCTTGTGTCTGTGCTGTTGTCTGTGTCTGACTGAGCTTGTGTCTGTGCTCATGTCTGTATCCGACCGAGCTTGAGTCTGTGCTCATGTCTGTATCCGACCGAGCTTGAGTCTGTGCTCATGTCTGTTTCTGACCGAGCTTATGTCTGTGCTGTTGTCCATTTCTGACCGAGCTTGTGTCTGTGCTGTTGTCCGTTTCTGACCGAGCTTGTGTCTATGCTGTTGTCTGTTTCTGAACGAGTTTGTGTCTGTGCTGTTGTCTGTTACTGACTGAGCTTGTGTCTTTGCTGTTGTCTGTTTCTGACCAAACTTGTGTCTGTGCTGTTGTCTGTTTCTGACCGAGCTTGTGTCTGTACTGTTGTCTGTTACTGACCGAGTTTGTGTCTGTGCTGTTGTCTGTTTCTGACCGAGCTTGTGTCTGTGCTGTTGTCTGTTTCTGACCGAGCTTGTGTCTGTGCTGTTGTCTGGTTCTGACTGAGTTTGTGTCCATGCCTGACTGAGACTGTGACTGTGCTTATGTCTGTGTCTGATTGAGCTTATGTCTTTGCTGGTGTCCAATTTCTTGTGACTTCACAAAAATACAACAGAAAGCACACTGTGGCTAAAATGCTTTGAATCACATTAATCTCCCTAGAAAGGAAGTAAAAATGATAACCTGAGGAAGGACATTGTTAATTCATAGAAGGTGTCCCTGAAATGAACCATTCAAACTATAAAATCACTCTGCTTTAATAATTTTTGTCCTTGCTGATAGCACACTCATGTTGACTCAGCAAATCCTAGTGCTTAGAATAAAATAAAGTTAAAATGCCAATGTCACATGGCTTTCTGTGAGCAAACAGATGAGGATGAGAAGAAATCTTTCATGCAAGACTCCCACAATAAAGTCTACGTAAGCTAATAATGGTTTATGCAAAGCTATAAGGCGGTAAATTATGCACAGTGCAGTTCCACAGATAATGACATACTGTCTTTGAATGTGCATCATAGGAATTGATGAGACTTGAAGATATTATGGAACACGATGTGCATATAGTTTTGATGAGGTTTTGCCAAGACGCAGTACAGCCATAGCAATACTGGACGTTTAGGGATTAAAAAGAAATAACATTTACAAAAATGAAAGCATTCTATGCAGAAAAGGAGATAAATGAAACCACCAATCAATTGCTAGTCAATTACAATGGCGTTAGAAACGCACAAGCACAATCTAACACCTCATAATTTCTGGGGCTGATTCTGTAACTGCAGCTCTGTAGCTAACTATATTAGTGCACTTAAATAGTAATGTAGTAATTACTTTAGCTCCCAATTTTTTAAATCAAGTTAATCAGGTTCTCAGAAAACCAATACACGGGAGTGGGCAAGCACATTTGAGCCTTCACTTGTTTGGTGAGTGAGATAATAAAGTAATGATTTGTGTACCCCTGAGAAGTCCAGATAAACTAATACCAACAGCTTTTAACCTTCTTACAGCCCATACAGAAATTGTGAATATCACACTTGCATATTCATATTGTATACACTAGTGTTAGCATCACACAATTCACCGACAAACCAGTGAGAATCTGATGTACGATTTGCTCACTTTTCGGGCGACAAGCTTCAGATTCTTGAAGGTTGCAAGCTCTCTGCGCTGGTTCCCAACGAGAAAACTTTTATACATCGTGACACGGTGAGTTTTCAGAGCAGGATTTAGTCACTGGATTGAAAAATGCATTAACAGATTCCGATCTTTAAAAGTTATTTTTAAAGAAATTTCGTTGGAAGCAGTTAGTGTTGAGTGACAGAGCTCTTGTGTTTGCTGATGGGCTGCAGGTCTGTATAGGCCTCAGCATCTTTCTCTGGAAGTAGGCAGATCTTGGCCTACTGACAAAATGTACCAGACTCTCTAGTGAATGCCAGATGTCATGCTGTGCGAGACTACATACACCCACACATACAGCTGTGTGATACAGTTAATCATGGCAGCCAGCACCACATCAGGGGCATATAATGTGGATCAGTGTGTTGATAAGACTGCCGAGCCATATCATAGTGTGTCTGAGGCTTATGTGAATGTAGATTTTGAGTCACCTAAATATCCCTGTACACACACAAACACACACAATCAGCTGTCCAATAATAGAGTGGGCAAGGATCAAGCTGGTTTAACACCTCACATCAGTGTGTTTTAATTAAAATCTTATCACTCCCTATTGAGATGCCGCATTACAGAGAGAAAGGAGCTATCATGGGTGTGATTAACAACCATACGCTACACATCCAAAACAAACTTACCCTAAAGCTTTTGCTCAAATGGTCATCTGCCATTTTCTCTAAATAGCAGCGTTCAGCCATTTATAAAAGCGGCTCGCTCTGCTAAAAATACGACTTCTTGAAATTTACAGATATTACCAGTACTTAATATTCAACACGAAGGTCCTAATTACCATTTATAATGCAATTTATGGAGTGCGGACTGAACAAAGCTCTTTACAGAACATTTTTCATTTTCATAACCTAAACTGACGGACTACAAATTGAAAAAGAATCCCCGCAAGCATCAGTGTTGAAAATCCTGCCTGTAGGCGAAAATGTTCCAAATGAGTTGGAAAGTTAAAATCAAATATATTTGGGAATGTTACTAAAAGTTTTACTTGAAGCTGGAATACAAACTGAGCTGGTCTTACCGTTTATGACAGGGGTGTAGACCACAATGCCAGCCAAGTTGGGGTCGGACACGGTTTTATCCAGGATCAGACCTCCAATACTGAGATGGACAAAAAAAAACAACACCACCCAAACATTAGGAATTGTGATCTGACAGGCAATGTTTAAATATGGGTGAATTGTCAAGTTAAGAGATGATGCATGTACTGCAAGTGCGTGTGCGTGTGTGTGTGTGTGTGTGTGTGTGTGTGTGTAAGAGACCTGCTGATGACCATGGCGGTGATGACAGGCTCCCAGCCAGAGTAGAGGAGCTGTCGGCTCGCCGGGTGTTTGGACGAGATGATCATCCACACCGGAGTCAGAGACATGAAGAAGGCACACACAAGAGACGACACGTATGGGTGAGAGTCTGAAAGAGACGGATATTAAGAGAGAGTTAACACCAATACCAACAGACACAGTGAGTAGCTCAGTGGTTAAGACATTGGACTACTGATTGGAAGGTCATGAGTTCTGATCCCACCAAGCTGCCACTGCTGGGCCCTTGAGCTCTGGTAAGGGCGTCTGCCAAATGGCATAAACGTAATGTGTTTTGAAATGGCTAAAGAAATAGAGTTACTCACGCGGTGAAAAGACATGGGCACTTGTACATACATCAAAATCTCATCGTAAAATTTGTGTTTGCGAATTCCACCATCAGTTGCTTATGTCTATGTTTAGTTCAACCTGACGGCTTGAGCTCCAAAAAGTCCTACAATACTAATTGCTTAAACCTGATACCAATTTTTTTTTCAGCATTCTCGAAGTCAAACACCTCTAACTAAGCTTCACAGATTTTTTTTCCCCCTTCTCGATTTACTCTTTTTCTCAGATATCACTGTTGTCTGATTACTGCTTTTTGTATTGACTCACTGTCGCAACACCTGCGTAAATTAAGGTTTTATGTAAATTAGATGTATATGAGGGTAAATCGGGATACGCATGTGACGTGGAAATGAGAGATGAGTGGGTGGGAGCTTGCACATTTCCATACAAATCATTTCTGGTTTCTTGAATCAGATGCACATTTGTTTGTACATCATTCTTGGAGCTCAAATCCGCAATCTGTTGTATGCAACTTTAATGAATAAGGGCCACTGACCCAAAAATGACACAGATGATTTTAATGTGCATTAACCACCTCAAACTTAGCTTTCTATCACATCTTAATCACTGTTCAACAAATCTGCATACATTTGCACAAGCCTCAGTCGTCCGATCCTTAATAGGGAACGTCTGAGTTTGTGTGACTATATTTAGTGAGAGCAGGCCCGACTGGGCCTGGGTTCATGATGGCATGAGCCACTGTTTGCTGGCTGGCATGGTGGCTGGATTTTGGCACAAAGTGGCACGAGCTGTTCACCTCACTTTACCTCTCAGACAGCGGCTGAGGAAGAGGCAAGGGGATGAAAAAAGAGAGGAAAAGACAAGATGCTATGTCATGGAGTCACTAATTTAACAGAAGAAACCCAAACATTTAAGACGGTCTGTGTGTGATGCGGTGTGTGGGAGTTGTGAGGACATCTGCCTCTGCGTTGGTTGTGTCAGCAGGTGGAAAGTGTGTGCGTGTGTGTGTGTGTATGTATTTTTTTCTCCCTTTTGTCATAATAACAACTAAAAAAAAAGGGTTACTTCAAACAGATGCATTATTTGTATCATTTTCTTAAACATTAAAAGAGAGCTACAAGGTTCCCAATCGAAGGGTTAATATTTCATATCCCTCATTTAAATGTGCAATCTGTGTTGTGTCATCACACAGATTTATGGAAAAAAAAACTGACAGTCAACTGTCAGTCGGGTCGATTCAATGGATTTAGGAACTCGGAAGCAAATCAAACTAACTGAGAAGAAATAGGAAAACTTCAAGTTCAAAAAGAAAAGGAAGTTAACTGAAATGTTTGTTTTATTCTTGCTTTACCATTGAGTATTCTGTTTCTGAGGGTTTCAGGGTGGGAGGGAGTACGTTACTCTCTCCTGTCAATCACGGTCACGCTAGCCGATTATGGGTGTCTGTTAGCTCATGTATGCGGAAGAGGATAGATATTGCTTTCCTCCAAATGGAAAGCAATGCGAAATTGCTCCGAGTGCGATATTCTGCCCTGTGCTAGCATGAGCAGTTTGAAAAGATATGGTTGGCTGGCTGTCTCAGAGGAAGCATGTGTTAGCCTTCGACCTCCCCGATTGGTGGCTGTTGTATGACAGGGGAATAAAGAAGAAACCAGAAGGAATTAAGGAAGTAAGCAAGGACGGAAGTAAGGCCGTAAGTAAGAAAGGACGGATGGAAGGAAGGAAGGAATGAAGTAGGTAAGTATTAATGGAAGAAAGGAAGCAAGGAAGAAAGAAGGTAAGGAAGTACAGTAAGTAAGTAAGTAGGCAATGAAGTAGGTGAAGGAAGAAGTAGTAAGTAAGAACAGAAGTAAGTAAGGAAGGAAGGAAGTAGGTAAGCAGGAACAGAACTAAGTAGAGACGTAAGGAAGGAAGAACAAAGATATGTAATAAAGGAAGGAAGTAAAGGAAGAAAGGGTGAAAGGAAGCAAGGATTAATACATTGTCCAGTAAAAATTAAATGAATAAGGAATTGGGAGCATTTAAATAAAGAATTCAGATTGAGAAGAATAACAGTGCTCATGATGATCATGATCAGATTCATTTTCAGAAGGATATTCTGTATTAGAAGAATTGGTAACTCAGACAAATTATCTAAGGCATAAGCTTTCTCTATATAAAACAACAGGCTGAGTAAGTTTCAGTGACGACATTAAAGGAATGCTGACCCGACTTCAGCATCAAAGTCATGTTATAATCAGCAAATTAAAACACTACTGTCCTGTCCCATCACTAGCAGAAGCAATTTCCTCCACGTCTTCCCACCGCACACATGCAGCACCAAGTCACATGATCTGTACCATTAAATAAAGCATGCAGACCGTGAAGAATTTCTACACGCAACTCAGCTCAAGTCCCTGAGTATGTGTTTCTGAGAATGAGAATGAATCAGTCATTCATGTCTTACTCTAGTCCAGGGGTCTGACAGGGAGGGATGGGAAAGGTATGAACTCTGCTACAGAAGTGCTATTGTGCAGCATTCTCTCCACCCAGCCCATGTCGCCTCATTAGCAGCACGGTGCAAACATAAAACATGTCAGCTCCTTAACTTTACATAGCACAGATAATCTAATACACATGTTATATTTGAATGCTATATTCAATTTCAATGTAAATACTAAAACCTGAAAAACAGAGACTGTGCACACTGTTAGAGCAGATCAGAACAGTGATCATTCAGCATTCACATTACTCTGCTGCCTTCTTGTGGTGCTAACTAAAAATACATGCACATGCACTATTGATTTCCTCTTTTATTTAACCTGCTTCTGCTCTCTGTCCTGCTTTCTCTCCGTCTCTCACGCTCTCTCTATCTTTGTCTATCTCTCCGTTTGTCTGACTGTCTCTCTCAGTCTGTTGGTCTCTTTCTCAGTTTGTCTCCCTTTGTCCGACTGTCTCTAACTGGCTGTTTCTCTCTATGTCTCCTTTCTTTGTCTATCTGCATCTTTCCCTCTCTTTCTGTCTGTCTGTCTGTCTCTCTCTCCAATCACCTGTCTCTGTCTCTCTGTCGGTCTGTTGGTCCCTTTCTCTTGTTTGTCTCTCTTCATCTGTCTCTCTGGGTCTGTCAGCCTCTTTTTCTTTGTCCGTCACTCTCTTCTCCCTTCATCTGTCTCTATTTCTGTTGGCCTCTTTCCCTTTGTTTGTCTCTCTTTATCGGTCCCGTCTGAGTCTTTCTGTCATTTTCTGTCAGTCTGTTGTTTGTCTGTCTCTCTCACACTCACCCAGGCAGTTATAGAGCCCTTGACTGATCCAGGCTAGGATGGCTAGAGTAATGAGGTCACCGAAGCTGGCCGCAATTGGCGTGGCTACGTTGTCAGGATTGATGCCAGTCTTCTTTGAACCCACGATCACACCCACCATGATGATACCTGTCACAGAGAAACAGTGAAAAAGCTCTCACTACAAATGACTCAGCCTGTTCTTACAGCAAAAAAAATAAGTTTTTCTTTCATCAACCTTAAGGCTTGTTGTCCTGACACGGCACAACGCCGTGTTTCATTCGGCCAGTGTGGACTTACAAAAATAATATTGAACCTACAAAAAAAAAAAAAAATAAAAAAATACTAAACCTACTACGTTTTCAAATTAGAGCAGTATTAATGGACTGTGACTGACTGTGTTGGGGAACAATTTTTTTTATGTTGATAATTTAGAAAACTTAATTAATCTGTACCTATAAAACATTATTACCTATAATACATTTACAGTACTATTAAATCATTTATGCGTTATATTCACCTTTTCTGTTTAAGAACCCATACTGTTCATGTAACCTATGACTGTTCTCTAGATAACGTGTGCACTTCTAGTACTAAACTGCATTAAATTGTAATTGCAGTCAAAATAGTAAATGCTAAACATTCTTCAGTTTAAGAAGCAAAAGTGTCAGAACCCTAAGATACACCGAAGTATCAGTATAAGTTAGAAGTTTGCTGGTTTGGTCCAACACGAAAGCACAGTCTATGCAAAAGCGCACCAATAGCAAAAAGATAATGAGTGTTTAGTGGTTTCCGGATGATGAGGCTGGTGTCTTATCATCCGGATACATCATCAACACATTCTTATTCAAGATCAGTGGTTTGAAAACCATTTACTAGACAACAGTCATTTTCAGATGCTGCGTTATCTGAATTTGAGATGTTAAAAAAGTGCCTCTCTATTTGTCAATATATCAAGGCCATCCATCCCGGTGCTGATATTAGTGCCAAGCAGGATTTTTTTTTTTTTTTTTAGGTCGACTGACTGATCGGTTGGTTTTGTTGATTAATCAGCACCGATAACCGTTTGCTGGAACTATCCCCACTGAAAGTTTTTCCCGGATGCGTCCGTTGCGGGAGTGTCCGAGCATGGTCCGCTGTCTTTATACAGTACGAGTGCGGCCTCAAGAGGCGAACTAAAAACCATCACTGACAAATTCTGTTGTGTTATTTGAAGTGTTTTTTGATTCCTTTTGGATGTCTCTATTTTTAATTGTTATTTGGAGTGTTACTTTTTGGTTCAGTTTGGATGTGTATCTTTTATTAGATTATATTATATAATATATATTTTCATGGTACAGTCAGTACCGTTTATTTTTGGAATAAAGTTCAGCAATATTTTACTTTGAGTGTTATGTTTTCATTCAGTATCAATTTTAATAACTATCGGTTGATTAATTGGTTATTGGCAGGTACTGCCCAACTTATTATATTTACAGATACCGTTATTGGTATCTGTAAAATCCGCTATTAGTTGACCGCTAGTATTTTCACCTCTTTGGAACACTTTTGAACACTTTATTCTTGCTGATATTCAAAAATATTCAACACACGGGGTGGTGTGATGCAGCCCGACACAGATTAGTAGACTTGCTTTGCAGTCACAACTACTGTCAGAGCTGCTGTTACAGAAAATTAATCAACACCTTCTGACCAATCAGATTCGAGAAATCAACATTGCTTAGCACAGACAGCATATAGCAGAGGGAAGTTCAACTGCAACGGCAAGCCATACAATCCAAAGTGAATGAGCTTGTTCCACAAAGAAACAAAGACCTTGCTGCTTATCCTCTGCTGTATTCAAAAATTCATCTAGTAATTTTGAATGTCAAATCTATCTAGGAGCCATGTCCTAGCTATCAGTATCATTCAATGTTGCTCTACAGGTTTATACTGGAGTGAAAGCTTTCCATCACGGATTATTATCTGCGCAGCTTTAAAGATACAATTTTGTTTGATGCAAGTCACCTAAAGATCCTGTTCAGAAACCCGAAATGCAAACTAATACAGCCACTCGCCCACGCACCCAGTCATGCACGTGCACTGAATATGCAAGAATACACAGATGCTATGCCTAAAAAGCAATCCCATCGCACATCAAGTTGCGCAACAGGAAAACATTTGCCCTAATGTCAGGAGATCAAGAGATAAATCTCAATGATGCCACAGTTAAGCATTGCTGGGAGCCAATTGGTGGCATCTGTGAGCTCATGCATGTGGAAGCGGGCAGATAGCTCTTTCATCTGCGTTTGTTATGATGCCCTGTGATGCAGCATGAGCAGCAGTTTAAAAAAGATGCGACTGGCTGGCTTCACGTGTCTTGGAGGAAGCATGTGTTAGCCTTCACCCTACCCAAGTGGTAGCGGTTGTATAATAAGGGAGAGTTGGAACAAAAAAAACCCCCAAAAAACGGGGAAACAAAAAAACAAAAAACAAAAGCAAGCATAACTTGATGGTGATGGTCGAAGTCATTTGTTCTTCCTCTTGCTCAAAAGAGCCTGGTGTTTTTCCCTCTGACTTTCTTCTGACTTTACTGAAGTGGCAATTTCACTGACGTAAGGAGAAGTTAGATAAAGAGTTCTGATTTAAATTGTTGACGGTACCTTTAAATGAAAGCACTACTTGGAAACAGAACTGTGGCCATTCGGAAATTGTTCATTTAGTCCATTTAAATGAACGTGGCAGTACTCCACTGAGACATACCTTGCAGCAGGGAGGCGATGAAGGCCGTGGCCACACTGCTGGAACACAGCAGCACAGCGTGACTCATCTGGAACTTTCCTTCAGGGATCCAGCCAAGAATAATGGCTGCCACTGCTGCCAGAAACCCCACCACTGTTGCTTGGACCTGAAGATACAGGGATGATCGTCAAGACAATCACATACCCCAAGGTGCATTTAATTATTAATTAGATGAGTGCCAAAATTCTCACAAAAAAAGAAGGCGAAAATGTAATTTATAGTAACAGGACTTTTGGTAAGTTAGCGTATGAATGTTAAGATATTAATAGTGCAAATATCAAAAATGATTTCAGTTCCAATGATTGTATCTCATTTTATGAATGTGATCTAAATGTTCAATAATAACTTGTTTGTCCACCCTTTGCATTTAGTATGCTTAGTTAAGTTCTTTGTATCATCGAAGCAGCTTTTAGATCATCTCAGTTGAAATACTTCAGCATCTTTCAGTTTTAATATTTTGGAATATTAATAAGTTGGGTTTTTTTTTTTTAAAATAGATGAATTGAAATGTCATACAGTGTAACTATGGAAAATCTTTCATCTAAGCTTGCACTAATCAGTAATGGCCAAATTGCAGATCCAAGTCTGAGCCACTGGACCTAGTGTGTTGAGTAAGTTTTAAAACAACCTCCAAATCAGTAGTTAAATCTTACTTGTTTTAGTGCCAAGTTGCCAATGATGAGGTTCCACTTCTCTATGGGCGAGTCCATTTTGCCAACATTCACCTGAGGAGGCAGCAGAGAAAACATGAACATACTCCACTGTTTCAAATGCACTCTCATTTCACTTCATCCCTGAGTGTATGTGCAAAAGTACACAGTTCTCAGTACACAGCTTCAATGGCAGAACAGACAGATCTAATAATAGAAATGCACCTCAATCACTTTCCCTTTTTACATGTTCACTAAAACCTCACGGACCGGTTAGATCTGCAAAGAGATGTCTGTAGTTTCTGTTTAAAGCAGTGAAGAAAAGAATTAAATAAATATCTATAGATAGGCCACTTTTAACTTTTAAGTGTTTCAATGCACTGAGGTCTGTATTTAAGCCAACTTTGTTTTAATAAACAAAAGGACAAAAGGTTCACAATTCATGACACAATATAGTTTTTTTCTCTTTTTAGGAATTAGAAAAGAAACTGCAGTGGAATGCATTTTTAATATAACCAGTTTAGCTCTCATAAACTTGAGCGCAAAGTGCAAGAGTTTTTATCTTAGGCAGCAGTCCAAAATCAACAACGTCAAAATTGGGGAAAGGGTCAAAAAGACCACTAGTACAGACATTTAAATGAATGTGGGTCAATCATAAAAAATCGCAGAATGACAGAATAAAGCTTATTGCACTCTACTGGATTTATACACATGAGAAACATGGGAGTTTGATTGATCGGACCAGTGGTTAGACCTAGCACTAGAAACTCTTTTACATTATATGTGCTTTTCCATAAAAAGCATTGTTTTATCCCAACATTTCAACATGACATGCATCGTATGTTGATTGGCATTTCCAAATTGTCCATAGTGTGTTAATGTGTGTGCGCAATTGTGCCCTGCGTTCCCTGGGATAGGCTCCAGGCTCCATTCGACCCTGTGTAGGATAAGCGGTATGGAAAATGGATGGATGGATATTGACAACAATGGATAGGTACACAGCCAAATAAAAAGAGGATACATGTGTGGCGGTCCGGGAAAACCCATTGGACGTCACTGCTAAGTGACTGTCAAAATGTCTGAGATGCCTCTGTACCATCACAATGCCACCTCAGAGAAGTGTGCTTGTGCACTGTGTGTAGCACACCAAGTTTTAAAATGTTTAAATGACCTGATAAAAAGGCTTCAATAAAAAGTAATGTAGTCAACAAACAGAAGTGAGAGAATTAAATCAGCGATGACTTCCCCACCGATGTTATCATGAAGAGACGACCATGAGGCTCGTGTTTAAATGCCATGAGAGACTTGTACCTCAGGTAATAAAACAAAGACTGATGTAGATGATAATCCAAGTGAGAACTCCATTCCCATTCCCGTAAATATATAATTCTTTACTTTTTCAGTAATGTTTTTCCATAAGCAGGTTAATTTAGAAGTGTAGAGGTAGGCACAGTATCTTTCAGTGGAAATAAAACAAAATCTTTGGCGGTGTTATGTAAATACACAAAAGAGTGTGAGAAAACCAGTTCTGGAACTAGGAAAAGCTGTTTGTACAAACTCCTGAGTATGTACCAAGAGGTCTGAGCAGGGGGGAAAAAGTAGATCATTCGTTTGCCTATTACATAATGATCAGACCACAAACTTTGTCAGCGTGTGTTCATAAGAAAAAGAGGAGAAAAATAAAACCACAGGCTAACTGTGTGAAAGACAGAGCAGCTGGGCTGTGACTGTGGCGGGTACAGCTGTGTGAGGAGAAAACAGAAGGCCAGAGCTTCTCCACTGCGGCGTTTGTTTGCCGTCTCACCTCGAGTGTGAACGACAGATTCAGTAGGGGAACGCTAGCTATTTCACACACTGAGGGTGACCTCCCTGACACGCCAAGCTGCTGCTGCTGCTGATGGAGATGGAGGTACAAAACAAAAAATCCGACAGAAGCGCTGCGTCGGCAAATTCCAGATTTGAGATACAAGCCTGTAGAAAAGGCCAGAATTTATGTAATTAAACTACGTGGATATAAAGATGCCAAATCACGCCTTCGTTCTCAGAGTGGACCTACAAATAAACATGATCCCTTTTCAAACAATTAGTTTCACATGAGAAAATCTGTCTTTCTACAGGCTGTGTTCCTGTGTCTGGAAAGAAACAATGCTAGTTTATATATAAATCACATGCAATTTGTTATTTTCATAAGTATGGAAGCACACCCAGAAGCCTTCTTTTGGATCATCTCACAGACAAACCGAGCTCTATTGTTGTTTAGAAAGGAAAACTAGATAATACAGATGAAAATTACAGCACACACAATAGCAACATGTTCAGACTGTAGATAAGCTGCATAGGTATGACACACACATACAGATCAAGCTCAACATATTTAGCAGTCAAAAACAATTCACTTAAATGATTTATTAATTAGACACGTAAGTCCCTTCCTCCTAGATTATGGTAAATACTTTCTGTAGCATATGAAATGAATGAATGCTTTTAAAGAATATTCCGTATAGATTTGTACAGAAGTTACAGGCTGTAAAATCTCATGGGAGATCTCTATCAGAACAGCCGTTCTGGGTACATACACACGCTTGGTAAACTTCTCACGTCAAAACAGGGATCTGTAAATAAAGGACACACCCAATTTAAAGCCTGCATGTGTCTAAGGATGCATTACTGGCTTTGGCTGTGACGGTTGCGAAATGAACACCTGCGATGATAATAAAAGACTAAGACGGTTTAAAACTAGCAACAGCCAACCCACAGAGCCATGTGCGCTTATATATGCACTCAGAACAAGAACGGACATGGCCAACGAATTCAGCAGAACCACTGACTCTCTACGACGGTGATGGCACTACTTCTGCATAAATTGGACACAAAATACAAGATTGTAATATGTACTGTAAATATCACTAGATTGGTTGAATTCTCAAATCCTGAACTTGGTCAGAAGGTGTGGATTAATCTTCTATAACAGAAGGGGTGACTAAGTTCAGAGCTTAGGTTATTAATGAATATATATTAATGCGCTCATTCTCATACATTATCATTTCTATAGTAATAGCTTACACAGAGACTTGTACACACAAATTTTTTTTTTTTTTTTTTTAAATGTGCAATTGTTGATATGGTGAAAGATTCTGAAAGGAGTAGATTGAATTTCACAACTTTTGGAAGACTACAAAGTGTCATTCATTCATAAATAAATAAAAATGTACTTGGCAAATTGCTGTGATACAATATAGGAGAACCTCAGGATGTGCAGTTATAAGAAAACAATCAGCTTTTGGGAACAGTAACTCCACTTAGCATCAGCCGCATCACACCACCACACCCGAGGGTTTCATTTCTCACGTATTGCTACACACAGTGATCGTGACATGCCTTGCTATGAATTCAGCTGATGAACGCATGAGGAGTCACTGTTAAACACTGACAATAATCAGCTGGTTCATGCCAATGCCACAATTTAACTTTACTACTCATAAATTTAAACAAACAAACAAACAAAAAATCTTATGGCTCTTGTTGCGTAAGGATTAAAAAAGAAACCACGGTCACTATTCTGTAAAATATTAAAATCAGATACCAGAGAATAAAGTAACTGAGCTGCCTGAAAGGGAAAAAAACAAAAAACGAACAACCCCCCCCCCCCCCAAAGGAAACACAAGAGCTAGACACTAACCGCTGTGGAGAGTCTGGAGGCTAGAGTCATTTCCAGGTTTCCTTTCAGACCCAGGAGAGCAGGGACCAGGATGAAGATCTCTGTGATGTATTTGAATGCATCCCAATGCTGCACGAGAGAAAAAGAGAGAGAGAGAGAGAGAGAGAGAGAGGCAATAAATGTAAACAAATGAGCAAATTTATATTTATTTAATAGTTTTCCACCACTGGATTGTCTTCAGGATTCAGTACTTTGTAGTTTTTCTAGCTTTTTTGGTGTTATTAAGCTCGAAAGAGGAAGACGATGCTAGAAGTACTTCTTTTTTTAACAACGTGTATGACCCAAGTGAAATCAGGAACTAATTTGTTTTGTGGAAGTTTCACACCATTAAATGTAACTATAAACTGTAAATAAATAAATAAATAAATAAATAAAATATTCAGCTGTGTTATAAGTTAAGAGCAATTTCAAGATGTGCTGTGGGGATATAAACAGCCTCTGGGTGGTTACAGTAACTCACTTTTGCATTGGGCCACATCACACCACCCTGTCACTGATTATTTTCCTATAAAAGCACACCCCATTGTTTTAAATCCTTACAAATGACCAACCAGACACATATCCACTATATCACATTCAAATGATCAGATGTCTTTATATCAGTAGCTTTGTATGGGATAAAATTGCACATATAAGGCACACACGACCACTATAATGGAGTGATGTCCTTTTATTTATGATCTTATTCTTATCATGTTTTGACTTTGTGTATGAGGGTGTTTTGTTTCTGGTTTCAGACACCACTTTGTAAGCAAGTTTGTTACAGTTTGTTCAGATTTACGATACGGAAAACGAGGTCATTTTGCACCGAGTAGACATGTGAGCACTTGCCTCAGGCTGAGATCGCGGTCTGTATGGTTACATATTTCTCCCATGATATTCTGGATCATTTCACTTTGTATACTTCAAAAGTCTGTTTTTATGTTCAAATGTTCTCAAAATAATGCAGTAAGAAAAGTAATAACATAATTTGTAAATTCTGTTTCATGTATTTTCAATATTAGTCATAGTGAAAGAACATCGATGGAACTGAAACTAAATGTCTTGTGGCATGAAGTATATTGCTTTTTTTTTCTTCCCCTTTAGACCTAAAGTTATGCAAACTTTTGTACTCAACAAAGACAAAAAAATCTTTTTTTCCAGTTAAAAACATTGCCACTAGTGATGATATCTACATTACAGCTGACCAATCAGCAGCTTCGCTTTAAAACACCCACACACAGTACAGGTGCACACTCTATAGCAACCCTACTCTCACTTCTTCACTTCTCTTTCTTGATCTCCTTTCCTCTATTTCTTTCATCTCACATTTTTCTCTCCATCATTCAATTTTCTTCTCTTTATCCCTTTTACATGATCTCATTCTCTTTCTTTTACCTTGTTTATTTATCCTTCTCCACACCTCCCTTTCTTTTCTTATGTCTCCTATTTCTCTTCCTTCCATTGCTTTCAGCTATTTGAAACCACTGTGGATTTGCATCAAGAAATGCAAATCTAGCTGCTGTAACAAGCAGGAACTTTTAAAAAAAACATTGCTGTATACAGACTTAGATAGCACGCAATTCGTTTCTAAATTCCTTGTTAAGGTTCACGTTATTCAACTAAAGGCGTTTTTGACATACTGATGTCATGATGAAGCATGAGACTCACCTGCACTATGTCTAACACCATGCCAGCTGACACCGTGCCAAAGCCAGCCAGCAGGAACGGCACCAGAATCTGCAGAGCCATGGCCAGTGGTGACTCCTTGGGCATGTTTTGTGTGGCTGGTTTCTGGTCTTCTTCTTCGCTTTCCTCTTCCTCATCTGCCTCCTCTCCCGAGAGCCCAGCATCAGGTAGCATGGGCTCCGTCTCGCTGTATCGGCCATCTCCGGAACGCTCCGAGGGGCGGCGGCCTTCGCGGTGAAAGCCGTTCTGGTGCGTCTCCGCCTTGGGCGAGTTCAATTCCACCATGGTCAGTCGCTCTTCTTGCAGCGCGGTGTAACCTTGAGGAACCATAGTGTGCAGCAGGGAAGACACTGGTTTCAGAGAGATAGAGCCCCAGCGGCTTCCTCCGCTATCACCACTGTTGCTCACAAACAGGTAAGGGCGCAGGGAGGGGAACAGAGCACCCCCAATGGTGCGGAGGCTCATACTGCAGGCAGAGGCTGGGCTGGCTCATGGCCCTCTGGAACGCAAAGGAGGAAACGGTGAGATCAGGAACACTGCTGCATGAAGCATAGTCTTCACATGAACACTGGATCTGACAAAGGTTCTGACCTGGAACGAGAGAAAGAAAACCTCACAGCCTACTCTTAGAAATCTGATACAATATACTATACAGAGTGTCTAATAATAAGCTGGAAGGTTATTATTAGACCAGTAGCACAGATAAACTGTAATCAAAGTACCTGCCAATTAGTCCTGCGTCTATTCCGTAGATTTAGGATTGCTTTTACTATTACCTAGACTGAAAAACAGCCAACCAAACATAAATAAGATTTACACCTTAATCTGTATTCTCATACCTAAAAAAATATTATGCTGTCTTTCACCTATACACATTTGATATGTCAGCAATTTTTATATCAAATCCTGTAAAAAAAATAAAAGTTCTCACACTTTTTCTCAGTTATGAAAACGACCCAGGAAGAGCACTCGCTCTTTTGTATCATCTCCTGCCTAACCCCAAGCCGAAACAAAGTATTGGTGGAGTTCAAAAAGCCGAACAATAATAATACAGGGGATGTTTAAAGGTGCTTGTCACAGGACCAACGCCTAGAGTAATTAGTGTATTCGTAGCATACGTATAACCTGTCCTATAAAATATGTCATGGGTGTTATGCCTACTAATGATCACCCTACAACAAGAGCAATTAAGCTGTTTGATGTTATAGTAATGTGTACATCTCTGTAGATTGTTTATCCTGTGAAAATCGTAAACACCATGCTTTCTGAACATCCCGTTATAGATTAAGACCCTCTTTGCTGTTATAATAACCTCCACTCTTTTGAGAAGGCTTTCCACTAGTTTTCGGAGTGTGGCTGAGGGGATTTGTTCAGCCACAAGGATATTAGTGAGGTCAGGAATTGATGTCATGTGAGGAGGCCTGGGGTTCAGTCAGTGTTCCAGTTCATCCCAAAGGTGTTCAGTGGGGTTGGGGTTCAGTTCTTTCACTCCAGCCTTGGCAAAAGATGTCATGTCTTCATGGAGCTTGCTTTGTGTACAGTGGCACAGTCATACTGGAACAGGTTTCAGCGAGTCCGCTCAGTTCCAGTGAAGGAAACTGAAACACTACAACACACAAATACGTTCTAAACAGTTGTGTGTTTCTAACTTTTGCAGTAACACTTTGGGGAAGAACCACGTACTCTATGGGTGTGATGGTCAGGTTTCCACATACGTTTGGACATATAGTGTACATTCACACTTAAGAGACTATTTAGATTCACTAATTCACCTACTGGAATGTTAGGAGGTTGGAGGAAACCAGAGATCCCTGAGGAAAGCATGTGAACAAATGGTAATCTGAGTTGAGGATCAAACCAAACTAACTTTAACCGTACACTAAAAGACACTCGGATATGCTATGACAGATTAGTGCAAACCTAAGCATGTACAAAACACGGGCCTTTCACCCAGTCTGACGTCATAAAACACAAATATAATAATAATTATAATAATAATAATGAAAAGATAAACCAAGGGTGACAAATTTGGGTCACTCTGACAAGTTAATGCACTTGGACCTGGTCCAAATCTGGACAGTTCTCACTCCTGATATTCCCTTTGCGCTCCTGTTGGACTTAATCTCACCTTTAATTTAAAGATATTTATCACAAACAAACAAGGAAACCAGGCGAAGTAGTCGCTCCGTCCTAAACCGCACACTACAGTTCTATATAGTGCGCCAATATAACACGTCACTACGATACTATTCTACACTATTTAGTACAGTAGTATGCTGACTGGGACGTCTAACCCCCTGAACTTCATTTGTGAGATGCTGGAGATGCCATGTGAAGGCGAGAATGCCGTGTTCTCTCTCACTTGACAAGACAACTACACATATAGCAAAACCGGAAGTGTATTTATGTAAAGGAGCAAATACTTATTTATTTATTAAATTCCGACGTGAGACTGAACTAAAAAAGTAAACACTGTAAGTCAGTGAAGCTAGCATGCTGGCTAGCAAAAATAAAAAATAAATTTTTAAAAAGCAGTAAACACCTCAGCTCGCTTTTATTCACCTTTACCTTAACCGATACGACAGATTAAGCTGGTCATAAATAAATAAGGAATAACATTTAAAATGTTCATTATGATCACAAACCTGTAGAAAGTGAAATATTCCTCCGCGAAGATGAAGCTTTCAGGATGTTGGACTTTACAGTTCTGGTAGTGATGTGGCGTCATTGCAGTGGGGTGGTGTAACCTGCCATACGCAAAGAAATATAATAAAAGTCATTCCAGGTTATAAAAAAAAACCCGTACTTTTATTTTATTTATTTATTTATTTTAAATAGTTCTGGAGATGTTGTGATTGTACAAAATATGGTGGTTACTTTGATAAAGCGCTCAGTTTTCCTATTATTGCAGTGTTGTTTCACTCAGAACTCATGACTAAGGGTCGTCAGTGTTATTTCCAGTGGAAAATCAGTGCTGATCTAAATTATTATTATTATCATTTTAAACAGACGTGAATTTCACACGATATCATGTTTTGTATATTAATAATCAAGTCTCAAATCAAAAATCATTTCATTATTTTTAACAATTAGGTAAAAGACTGTGTTACTTTAGGCGATATAATTTGTTTGTTAGATAAAATCTGCCGTGCTGGAATTTTCCTTTGAGTCTAGCACTAGTTTTAGTTTAAGTAAGATGACAAAGCTGTCATTCTGTATATGATAAGGATTTGATCATATATATATATATATATATATATATATATATATATATATATATATATATATATATATATATATATATATATGGGGGGGGGGGGGGGATGTGGTCCGATACAAAGTGGAGTAACTCTTACCACCCCAAAGTTGATTCTTTTCCAATAACAGAAAATTCTGAAGTGTTTTAATCTGCTTATACCACAGCAATTTGTGAAAATCCATCCATCTTCTATACCGCTTATCCTACAGGGTCATGGGGAAACCTGGAGCGTATCCCAGGGAGCATGGGATACAAGGTGGGGTACACCCTGGACAGGGTGCCAATCCATTGCAGGGCACAATCACACACACATTCACACAGCCATTCATACACTACGGACACTTTGGACATGCCAATCAGCCTACCATGCATGTCTTAGGACTGGGAGAGGAAACCGGAGTACCCGGAGGAAACCCCCGCATTACAGGGAGAACATGCAAACTCCACACACACACAGGGCCGTGGCGGGAATCGAACCCCCAACCTTGGAGGTGTGAGGCGAACATGCTAACCACTAAGTCACAAAATAAGATAGTTCCTGTTCTCACCGCCTCGCCTTTTTTTCTCTTTCTCTTGAATAAGACAAAAATACTGCAGCTTCCAATGTTACAGAGAAACCAGAAACAGTAATCTCCTCTGTCCTGAAGACTTTCCTGTGGTGGAAAACCTAAAGTTACAGCGTTACCTCTGACTGTTACAAAGCGCTGACACTGCAAACTCCTTCCAAAATATTAAATAAAGATTTCCTTATTGAAATCTTCACCATATCGATTAAACAATTAAAGGTTGTTGCTAAATAACAACATTTTTTTAAAAAAAAAATCTGTTTATTGTTAACATTAAATGATGTGGAGAGTCTCCCATACAAGTCCCTGTATAAGCAGAAATGATAACATATTTGAACAAATGCATTAAAATAAACCTGTGATTTGAATAATAGCTGAAACTGAATAGCTACTGTCAGAGCTGCTGTTACAGAAAATTAATCAATGCCTTCTGACCAATCATAATCCAGAATTCAACAGCACTGTGTTGTATTTCCTTTTAAGACTTTTCAAGAATCCAATATGTAACATAGTATCATAAATGCCTACTATGTTTTAAATAAAGGCCAATACATCAAAAACCTCAGAACACGAGTGCATATCAAAAAGGATCTTAACATAACAAGTGTAAGCGACCTGATTTACTTATAATGTTACCAGATTTACTGGAATTTCAGGACATGCAACATTTCTGGAAAACTTCTACTACTGACGCACATGTAAACAAACCCTTGGCTTGACATCAATAATATGGCAGTAGGCCAGGTGTTATCTGACTGGTCACCTGCACAGATGTTATTACATGAATTGAAAAAGATACTGCATACACAGGTGCTAAGAATTTTAAATCCTGTGACAGGTTAATATTCGGGTCTACATAGAAACCACGTGGGCCACCGTCTACTCAGAGAGCTTGGAATCTTTTACTGCTCCCCTGACAAAATGTACACAGCCTCACTTAATCTAACATATTAAATTATATACTGTGTATTTTGTAAAAGTCTTAAACACTCTAATTTATTTATTACATTCAAATTATGAACATCATTAAGGCTGTCTGGTTTTGCTTGCAGAAAATTTCATACAGCACACTGCTAGAGAGTGCATAAAGTAATGTTGTGTTGGGGTTTTTTTTTGTTGTTGCTGTAACTTTTCACCCAGAAGTTCTGCTTTAACCTGAGCAGGGAGCCTATCCTTGCAACACTAGACCCACAGCCCGGGTGGGGTGCCAGTCCATTGCCCAGCACCATGCACACCTATCTTATATAGGTCCCCAGTTTGAGCTCTAGTGTATCTAGCATAGCTAATCCACCTACAGAGTTTTGGACAGAGGGAAGAATCCTGTAAACCTGAAGGAAACCCATGAGGATACAAGGAAAACATTCAGTACACTGCAACAACAACTGTAACCCGAGCTGAGAATCAAACCAGGACCCTGGAGCTGTGAGGCTGCAGCACTACCTACTGTGACACCCTAATATTATATATTATAGTATATTTATGGATTCATATATTATGACATTTATATGTTTATATAACAATTTATACATTGTTTATTTTTCAAATTATTAATACATTTAACCGCTGGTGGTGGTCGATACTATTCATGATGTGATACTCGATACCATATCCATGATTCATGATAACATTCATAATGTTATTCATACAGCTCACTACTAGAGGGAGCATGGTGTTATTCATACAACTCACCGCTAGAGAGCGCACGGTGTTATACATACAGCTCACCGCTAGAGGGCATACGGTGTTATTCATGCAGCCCACCGCTAGAGGGCGCACGGTGTTATTCGTACAGCTCACCGCTAGAGGGCATACGGTGTTATTCGTACAGCTCACCGCTAGAGGGCATACGGTGTTATTCATGCAGCTCACCGCTAGAGGTGTTATTCGTGTTTTTTCGGCGTTTCGATATTTTTTTTTCACCCGGAAGTTGTTCGAGTAAACACATCGCACATGTTGCAAATAAGGAAAGTGACTGGAAAAGATGGACGTAAAGAAGAGTAACAGTCCTAAAAGTACCTCTCGGGATTTGCTGGACTGCGGGAACGGACACGGTAGCTTTATTTATTCACAAAACAGAGCGAATTGTGAATCTTTTGGTTTAAAGGTGCATGTTTTCGATCGTGTAGCATTACCGGCTGGTGCAAACTAAAGCAAAAGCGATTTATTAGAGAAAGACTTTGACAAAAATAAAAAATAAATGAATAAAAAAAATCAGGCAGAATAGGAGATACGTTTTATGTGTGTGTATAATACAGTGGTGCTTGAAAATGTGTGAACCCTTTAGAGTTTTCTTCATAAAAGTGACCTAAAACAACATCAGATTTTCCACAAGGACTAAAACTAGATCAAGAGAACCCAATTAAACAAATGAGACAAAAATATTATACTTGGTCATTTATTTATTGAGGGAAATGATCCAATATTACATATCTGTGAGTGGTAAAAGTATGTGAACCTTTGCTTTCAGTATCTGGTGTGATCCTCTTGTGCAGCAATAACTGCAACTAAACGTTTCCCGTAACTGTTGATCAGACCTGCACTGTTGTAACTGTTGATCAGACCTGCACTGTTGTAACTGTTGATCAGACCTGTACTGTTGTAACTGTTGATCAGACCTGCACTGTTGTAACTGTTGATCAGACCTGCACTGTTGTAACTGTCGATCAGACCTGCACTGTAGTAACTGTCGATCAGTCCTGTACTGTTGTAACTGTTGATCAGACCTGCACTGTTGTAACTGTCGATCAGACCTGCACTGTTGTAACTGTCGATCAGACCTGCACTGTTGTAACTGTCGATCAGACCTGCACTGTTGTAACTGTTGATCAGTCCTGTACTGTTGTAACTGTTGATCAGTCCTGTACTGTTGTAACTGTTGATCAGACCTGTACTGTTGTAACTGTCGATCAGACCTGCACTGTTGTAACTGTCGATCAGACCTGCACTGTTGTAACTGTCGATCAGACCTGCACTGTTGTAACTGTTGATCAGTCCTGTACTGTTGTAACTGTTGATCAGACCTGCACTGTTGTAACTGTTGATCAGACCTGCACTGTTGTAACTGTTGATCAGACCTGCACTGTTGTAACTGTTGATCAGTCCTGTACTGTTGTAACTGTTGATCAGACCTGTACTGTTGTAACTGTTGATCAGTCCTGTACTGTTGTAACTGTTGATCAGACCTGCACTGTTGTAACTGTTGATCAGACCTGCACTCTTGTAACTGTTGATCAGTCCTGTACTGTTGTAACTGTTGATCAGACCTGCACGTCGGCTTGGAGGAATTTTAATCCTCACACGAACTGCTTGCTTCAGGTTCTTCCGCAACATTTCTATTGGATTAAGGTCAGGACTTTGACTTGGCCATTCCAGAGCATTCACTTTATTCTTCTTTAAACATTCTTTGGTAGAACGATTTGTGTGTTTAGGATCGTTGTCTTGCTGCATCACCCACTTTCTCTTCAGATTCAGTTCAGATGTCCTGATATTTTCCTTTAAAATTCGCTGAAATAATTCAGAATTCATTGTTGTATAGATGATGGCAAGCCGTCCTGGGCCAAGTATAATATTTTTGTCTCGTTTGTTTAATTGGGATCTCTTTATCTACTTTTAGGGCTTGTGTGAAAATCTGATGATGTTTTAGGTCATATTTATGCAGATGTACACTACCTGTCTCAATTTTGGAGACACTCGACTGAAATGTTTCTCATGATCTTAAAAAGCTTTTGATCTGAAGGTGTGTGATTAAATGTGTGAAATCGGTGTTGTAGAGAGAAATATATTCGTGCCGACATATTCATTTCTTTCATTAGAAAACTAACATTTTATTTACAAAAAAAATTTTTTTTTAAAAGGACGACTCGGAGCGACTGAAAAGCAGCCGATAAGAGTCCGGCGTAGGTGTGAACTCCTTTAAAAAGCATCTCAGGGAAATTCCTCAAGAAATCGGTTGAGAAAACACAGAGAATGCTTTTCTGGACGTTCTAGGCAAAAAGGATGTCTACTTTGAAGATGATAAAATATAAAATTATTTTGATTTATTTTGGATTTTTTTTTTTTATCACAACATAATTCCCATAGTTCCATTTGTGTTAGAGAGTTTTATTTGATGACTTTATTATTATTCTATTATTATTTTTTATTTAACATGCAGTCAGATAAAGTTATAGAGCTGAAGTTATTCAGAATAAATGTTGTAACGATAGTGTGATCACCACATTGACCACTTCTAGTGTACAATATAAGGCTGACATTAAAAAGCTTGGATTAATCTTCGCTTTCCCAAACAAGGGTCTACGAACCACCCTTATTATCCGCTGTTTCTTTTACTTGCAGGAATTCCTGAAAAGCTGTTACTGAAATCCAAGTGTGCGTCGTCGCTGCGCACGGAGAAGGTCCTGAGAAGCAGTGGTGAGGACGTTTGGACTTTCTACAGAGTTACTGTTACACTGTTACCACCCCAGAGTGGATTATTAGCACATCCTGAAGTGTTTTATATCAACGATTATACACTTTTCTTTGTTTAATACCGTGTGTGTTAGTTCTAGACAGGGTCCAGGGTTTCCTGCCTCACATGGCCCGGGCTAATGAGACGTTAAGGCAGCAGATGGAGACCCTTCCTGCAGGTCACTTTGACATTGAGAGTGTTGAGGAAGCAGAGCGTGTCATTGAGATGGTAAGACCTGGTCACTTGGTTTCTGGAGTGAAACCAGTCTCCTGACCTAGTTTGTGACAAATGTAAGCATGTGTCAGAATTCAGTGTTTATATTTGTGTGGACTTGGTGGTTAGGGCGTTGTGCTGGCGAGTGATATATGAGGGAGACCCCGATAATTACTGCAATTCGAATTTGGCATGCGTACTCTGTATGCGCACCTAAACGATTTAAGATTGAAGTGCTTAGATGTATGTGGGAAAGTGTCAAGAAAAAATGTCTGGAGAAGTCTTTTAAAATGTATTGCTTTCATAAGACGTACTACTGATTTGTGCTTGTCAGAGTTATCCCTGTACATATCCTGCTAACCATGCTCACTCTTTTTGTGCGTGTGTGTGTTTCCTAAATAGGATGTTGCTGTGGTGGAGCTGGAGGACTCGGACAGCAGCGAGGAAGAGGAGTCATCCGAGGAGGAGAGCTCAGATGAAGAGACTGCCAGTGTTGAAACACTTAAATTACCTGGCAACCGAAAGAGAAAAGCCAACATTGAGGTGCTAGAAAAAGACAGAGAATGAAGGGACACGTCTCCTGATGGCAAATGCAACACCACTTTACGTTACCCCTCTCGCGTACGCACACAGAGGGTCTGGGAATTATCGCTCCTCTAAGCAGAGGACTCTTGAGCTACTGTAAATACGGACCTGAAATAGAAGAGCATAATTCTGGGCTTGTACGTTGAGTGATGGACATGAGCTTGAAGTGCTGAGGATTTTTACTACAGCCTTTGTTCTGTTTGCATGAATATATTCTGATGTCTGTATGAGAGAAAGACCTAATCTCAGGTTACGTAGACATACAGTGAGTTGCAGCAACAAGGATTAGATTAAAGCAAGTTTAGAGCTAATTAGGGATTTGTTGATCTACATTTTACATTCTGAACATGGGAAAACACTGATTAAAACCTTCATGTTGGATTCTTTGTCCATCAGGATAAATTTATCAGTATAAAAAGTCTGGTACTCTTGTGATTGTTGATTTAGCCACAAATAAACACGTTTCCTTAAGATGTTCTGTGCAGCCATTTTGAAAATTTAAACCTGTCCAGCTGCTAGATTTAAACAAATCAACTCAATTTGAAGTATTAAAGGATTAATGTTGCTGCAATCTTACTCTATAACTAATAGCTTACTGTATAACTAATATCAGGATCCATGTCTTATTGTGTGTCAAACTCAAGGTGGAACAGGTGCATCTCAAAAAATTTGAATATCGTAGAAAAGTTGTTTTTTTTTTTTTTTCTGTAATGTAATTCAAAAAGTGGAACTTTCATATATCCTAGATACATTACACATAAAGTGAAATTTCAAGCCTTTTTTGTTTTAAATCTTGATGATTACGGCTTACAGCTCACGGCAATAAAAAAAAATCCCGTATCTGAAAATATTAGAATAAAGAATTTTTAATACAGAAGTGTCAGCCTGAGAGGCAGGGGAGGATTAAGTCATTTTGGGACCTAAGGCAAACACAGGCATGGGGCCCTCCACATCCCTTGTTCTCCCCATTTGTCCTTATTGTCGTAATCCTTTTTTTTATCTAATAAAGACCTACTTGTAACGTCTCTTCACACAGCAAAGATGTCTAGACGTATGGGATTGCATCTGCAAAAAACACAAAACATTCAGTTTAACAAATACACCCAGTCACCCACTGTAAAAACCTATTTTCATTTTTTTTTTAAAATAAAGATCTCTGTACGATAATATTAATTGTCATCATTTACCTTGTTAAAGTTTAGATTTTTGGTGTAGCCAGGACATTTTGCTTCTCCAACCTACATTGACTCTGCTAGCCCACAAGTTCAAACTATAAAATTGATTAAAAGATCTATCTTACACTTCAGATAAGTAAAACAGCCGAACTCACGAAGACTGGATTCAGACGAAGCAGGTTTATCTAGCTTTAACCAATCATACACAGTTCTCTTTTTTTTTCATGGAATTAGCTTCCACTGTTATGCTGATGATACACAGTTGTATGTTTCAGCGAAGCCAGAGGACAGACAGAAGCTTAGTAAAGCTGAGGATTGTGTAAAGGACATTAGACATTGGATGTTAACTAACTTCCTTCTACTTAATTCTGAGAAAACAGAAATACTTTTATTAGGCCCACGTGTAGCTAGAAGTAATCTTTCTGATCACATGGTTACTCTGGATGGTCTTTCTGTTTCATCATGTGCAGCAGTTAAAGACCTTGGAGTGATTATTGACTCCAGCCTATCATTTGATGCTCATGTAGATAATATTACTAGGATAGCCTTCTTTCATCTCAGAAATATTTCTAAAATAAGAAACATATTGTCACTACATGATGCGGAAATACTAGTTCATGCATTCGTCACCTCTAGATTAGATTACTGTAATGCCTTACTGTCTGGATGTTCCAGTAGGAATATAAATAAGCTCCAGTTAGTCCAGAATGCAGCTGCTAGAGTCCTAACTAGAACTAGAAGGTACGACCATATCACACCGATATTATCAATACTGCATTGGCTCCCAGTAAAATCTCGCATTAACTATAAAATACTTTTATTAACCTATAAAGCACTAAACGGTCTCGCACCACAATATCTAAGCGACCTTTTGGTTTTATATAATCCGCCACGCCTGCTTAGATCAAAAGATGCAGGCTATTTGACGGTACCTCGAATAGTGAAGGCTACAGCAGGGGGAAGAGCTTTCTCTTATAGAGCCCCACAGTTATGGAACAGTCTTCCTATTAGTGTTCGGGACTCAGACACAGTCTCAGTGTTTAAGTCTAGGCTTAAAACGTATTTGTTTACTCAAGCCTACCCTGACTAGATTCTGTTCTACTACTTCGCAGTCATAATAATCTTTTTTCTCCCTCTCTCCTTTCGCCGAGCCCCACATGAATTTATGGAGATACTAGAGATCCAGATCCTTTTTGCCTCTGGATGGAGCTCAAATCTTCTTTAATTCCAGACTGCTGGGACTACGGCTGCTCCTAAGGCCATACAGACTTCATATAAATCCATAATGAACTTTTTCACACTATCTGTTGTTACCCAGATGAGGACGGGTTCCCTTCTGAGTCGGGTTCCTCTCAAGGTTTCTTCCTCTTAAAACATCTTAGGGAGTTTTTCCTTGCCACCGTCGCCACTCAGTGGCTTGCTCAGTTGGGATAAATTCGCACCTTTAATATCTGTATACCATGTTGATATTTCTGTAAAGCTGCTTTGAGACAATGTCTATTGTAAAAAGCGCTATACAAATAAAATTGAATTGAAAATTGAATTGAATTGAACTCTTTTGGTACATCCAATCACAATCTTCCACACATATCCCAATTACATAATTCCCCATTATCTTGAAGAGACCTTAGGTTTAGTTTAGTACTGCTCTAAATTTCCTTTATCTTTTCCTTCAGTCCATCATCATTTTTGACGGTTACACAGTTGAACATTCTAATGCTTATCTGTACAGTACAGTTGTTACTCTTTTTAGTTGGCCGTCTCGTCCGTTCTTGCTCCTCGTCTGACCCTTGATAAGGTCAGACTTGTGCTTGTAACTTATTCTTTATATTTTATGCGCTCTTCTGACTTAGACATATGGTCAAGCATCAGCCCTGGGCCTTCCACGACGGTTGATGCACACAAACCCACTTTCCCACTTTTCTCCAGGTGTTCCTCTCTTTTGCACCTACATGCATTGCAAACTTCACAATGGCCTTTATGTTAATGATTATAATGTGCCCAGTACACATACTGTGAAACTTTATTCTGTAAAAGCAAAGAGTAATGTTTCTTTTTGATTAGTGTTAAATGTTAATAATCAAAATTTCCTGTGTGTGTGTGTGAGAGAACTTTTCATCTGCGCCTGGGTACTTTCCTCTTCAACGGTCCATCTGTCAGAACTTCCTTATTCTCGTGCTGGTGTGCTCTTACACAACCACCACACTGTCTAGTGTCAAAAAGCAGCTGTCTTTAGGTTTTAAGATTTCACTTGACTCTAATTCTCTAATTAGAATTCTCTAATTAATTCTCTATAGAATTACTCTAATTAGGATTACTCTAATTTAATTCTCTATATTTTATTCATTAGTTTATATACTTTTATATCTTATTTTATCCCAAATTTCCTACACTCTCTCTCTATCACTCTCTCACATAGACATGCTCTTTCAAATATACACTTTCTCATCCACATACTCACTTTCTCTCTCTCTCTCTCTCTCTCTCTCTCTCTCATATGTATACATATGTATATCTCCTCCTCATTCCCTCATAAAGCTCTGTTGACCTGCTCCCAAGAGAAACCCTGAACTATGCAGACATGATCATAGGTGAGTTTAATGTCACATGATGATAGTGTGTTATTCAGACGTGGGTTCATGTTAAAAAATAAAGTTTCATTCCTGATTCAGGAGTTGTACAGCTGAGCGGTGGAGCTCTCCTACACTGCACCCAGATGATGCCCCCTGACTAACTAACATGCTGTCTTGATTGTTTTATATTCTTTTTCACTTTTTTTATTTTCTGTTTTATATTCTTTATTTTGTTGTTCTGTTTCTGTTTGTCTGTTTTACAAATATGACTTCATGTATGTTCAGTGCTACTTCAAATAAATATGCTTAAATAACGTTTATGTTTCTGTGTGTGTTATATTTTTATGCTAGTAAGTGGTGTTAAAAATGGGTCTAACCATCAATGAGCCGGTGTGTTATGATGGGGCGTGTTGTGGGCCGGGTGTGGTGGTCTGCTCTGGGGCAGAAAGTCCACGGCCACTTTTTGGGCCTAGTCTGCCCCGATGGCAACTTTTTTTTTTTCGTGTCAGTGAGACTTTGTGAAAAAATGTCAACACCACGTGTAATATCTGTAAATCTTTGCCAGAGCTTTTAACTATCTCCCTCTAAAAATTCCTATTCACCTCTCTGTTTTTGACTCTTTTTTTTAAAGGATATGGGTTGTTTAAAAACGTATAACTGCTCCATTTAGTTTTTCACATGGTGCTTGTTGGGTCTCTTCCCAATTCCACCACTGTCCAGTACACTTGCTTGATGCTGATTGATGGCATTTTCTGATGACATGTAACTGAGATGTCGGAGATGTGCACATGTCTCCTGTAAAAGCTGCAATTACCCATAAACACCCTCTCATTAACTCAACACTCATTGCATGTGTGTGCATCTTCACAGAAGTACATATCAGCTATAAACCATCACAATTATCCCTAATTCCTCTACCTGGATGTCCAAATAGTTTTTTGTTAACCAAAGTTTCTATTTAACCAAACATCCTGGGATGACCAGATTCAGACGCAAACCTGTCTGTTTGCTGTGGGGTTTTTTTTTTCATCACGAGAGAGAAAAAAAAAGAGAGGGAAGCAGCTATAACATAAGTGATAACAGAAATGTGTTTCACAGAATTAAATGTAACTACAGTATAAATAGATTTAAAAGTACATGTATGTCATTTTTTTACTAACTAAAAAATGGTAATTGTTGGGAAATTGCTGTGGTGTAAAAGGAATAAAACACTTGAGGATGTGCTGTTATAGGAAAATCTTCTACTGTTAACAGTAACTCAGCTTCATCATAGCATCCCATTGTTGGTTATTTTCCTATAACAACATGCTTCCCAGATCATCACCTTTATTTGAAGGCTGCAAAAAGAAATGGGCTTTTCTACAATACAGACAGGAAGCACTGTTCATATTCACTGTGGAAACTCTGAGAACGCTGAAATTACTCATCGAGTACAAATCTTAAAAATGACGGTCATTTTCATGATTTGTAACTAGTCAGCAAAGATGTACTTGTTAACATTCAAACATACAAACCCATGCTTTTGGCTTAATTAGGAGTGGAGTACAATTCGCCAGCCATGCGAAGAATTCACGCCTCATTGGTTATATCTGTTGGACTATGTGAAGCCGTGTTGATCTAAGCTCCAGGCCATGGTAACGCTCACAGATGATGAAATATTTAGCTAAACAATAAATTATTCCATCCGAGGATTTCGGAATGCCTCCTGCTACAGGATTTTGGGTACAGAATGGGCACTGTTTCCCCAGGGGCTCATTCAGAGGCTTAGATATATGGCTATGATCCTAAAAATGAAAATAAAACGTGTGCATGTTTATGTTTCAGAATACTGTGCTCCTCTGGGTCAGACAAAAAAAAAAGAAAAAGAAATGATCGCAAAGAATTTCTCATGTCTGAACAAAATCCAGTTTCCCTTAGAATTTCTTTATTATGTGAATCCACTAAACAGATCCATGAGGAATCATTCTGTTTCAGTACCTTTTATACATACACATATATAGTGTGTCTTTTTGATATATTCCCTATTCACTGGATTTTTTACCTTGAATGATGACTGTGGTAACTGATGCAGGTTTTAGAGTTAAATGCTATGTTTACTGACCTTTCTCAAATGTTCTATTTTGAATAATACATTCCATACACACATTATTGTTGCAATGTGTTTATTTATTTACACTACACATGATGTATGACGTGGTGCTCCATTTTTAAAAAGCCTTTACAATAATGTACAATGTCTTTCAGTGTTTTATGTCTTTTACACCATGTTTGAACTTTAACACACCAAATACTTTTATGATGGAATATTTCCATCCAACCCATAGGCAAAAAGTGTAATGTTTGTTTGTAATCTCAGTTTATCATCCACAGAGGAAGTTAAACCTGCAGTTATTCGTGCAATTATCCAGCCGATCATGTAACAGTAGCACAATGAATAAAATGATGCAGATACATGACAAGAGCTTCGGTTATGCATTTCAGAAATTTCTGAATAGCCAGACTGGTTCGAGTTGACAGAAAGGCAATGGCAATTCAAACAGCTACCCTTTACTATACCATGGTGAGCAGAAACGCATCTGAGAAAGCACAACATGTTGACTCTTTAGGCAGATGAGCCACAACACCAGAAAACCACATTGGGTCCCACTCCTGTCAGCCACGAACAGGAATCTGAGGCTATAGTGGGCGTAGACTCGCTGAAACAGGATAGTTGAAGATCGGAAAAATGTTACACGCGCTTATGGTAATCGGATCCTGCTGTGACATGCAGATGATAGGATTCAGCATTCAGCATCAAAAGCATGAATCCATGGACCCAATGTGCATTGTGTCATCAGTTTAGGCTGGTGGTGTAGGTGTAATAGTGTGGAGAATTTTTTTTTTGCATAGGTTGCACCCCTTAATTCCAATCAAGAGGCCACAGTTTACCTTCCTGTAATGCCATGATAATACACCATGTCACAAAGTCGTCTCAAACTGAATCCCTGAACATGACAATGACCTCAGGTTACTTCAAGAAAGTCACCAAATCTGAATCCAGTAGAGCATCTTCAGGATTGGTAGAAGAGGAGATTCGCAGCCTGAATGTGCAGCTGATAAATCTGCAGCAATTATGTAAAGCAATCATGTCAAAATCTCAAATCATGTCAAAATTGGAATATTTCCAATAACTTGTGGAATCAATGTCATGGTTTCAAAATTCAGGTTTTTCTGAGAGCAAAGGAGGGCCAGTATTAGTATGGTGCTACTAATAAAGTTGATGGTGAGTGTATTGGAAGCTTTACTGTTGCTTAGAAAAATAAATAAATAAATAAATGTTTTGTCTTGTTAATTGACATAGAGCAAAATTATTTTTTTTTCACTCTGCCTGCTAGGATTTTCTGGTTATATATTTAGCAATATAGGCACCTCTGCAGGCTAATCACTGAGGAGATGAACAAGCAGATTTAATGCTTCAGTTTTTCCAAATTTCTAAAGTACTTTCCACAAGATTCCAATGACATAAATCAGGCTTTAGATAACAGCTTTGGAACATGATGTGGGCTAATTCAGCTAGGTACAGCTTGAAAACCCACTCTGCTTAGCCTGTTATTATTATATAATCCTGCAGCTGAAATGATCCAATAATTTGAAGGCTTCTGGAGCAGACTTCACCTCATTCCTAATTGTGTTTACTCAGCAACAGGCAATGCACAGGTTTTGGTTTAATCTTATTTGGAATATGAAATGAAACTTTAGCCATGCAATACCCTTAATGCACAATTCACTCCTCCCAAAGCTCCTAATGCTCTCCAGATTTTTCCACATATTGAAAGCGGAATATCGCAAACTGGGCCCTCGGTCTGGAGTCTTTAAACTGTCAGGAGTGCAGGAAGGTCTCACAGGTGTTTTTTTTTTTTTTTTTGTATGCTGACTGGTTTAATGTGGAACAAGGAAACCTCCGCGTGTGAGAAAGGAACTTTTAACAGGATTTGACTCCTGAAGAACAGACTCAAATGCAGGAATGCTGAGAACATAAACTCCAGATTTTATAAAGAAGCTTCATGATGCATGGTCAATTCATACGCCTCCAAATTTGTGAAGATTTGTGAACATTCTAACATCAACTTTCATCACACACACCACTGATGAATACACAGCACATCAATATGAATCTAAACACTTGTCATTTGTTTAATTTATATCTTTATTTGGAAGAATACACCAAACTCTCTAAAGAGCTATTTCTGAGCACTGGGCCAAACATGGAGTGCTGCTTTTCGAGCATGAGTTATGTTTGATGAAGGTTGAAGAGCTCATCAGCTCCTTATTTGTGATATTTAATGAATGTTTACTGCTTTTGCACCATTATGCGCTGACACAAAACGTCCATTTTTGTTGCACCTCTCAGAATTTTCCATCAACCACGAACACCACAACAAAAACAAAAAAACTGCCGCCTCAGTCCAACTGTTCCAGTCAATTGGAGAAGTTCAAACACACTGAGTGACATAAATTTTATCCTTTGTTAATGTTTGTGGTTATTTTTGTGAAGCGCTTTGCAAAAATGGCTCCCTTCATTTGGTGAAAGTATGGTACAGTAACTCTAAATCACATGAGCGGTTGTGGAAATGTGTCACATTATTGAAAAATTTTCAAATACAATTTAACCTTCAGCTGAAGTAAAATCTAGCTAAGTGTAACTTTCGTACAGTGACACATTTGGTAGGATGGCATTTTACATTCCAGATGTTGAGATTCCACAGATGTGATATGCCACAGTCAGAGGACTTGTTGTACCAAATTTCATTCAATTAATCACCAGATATTTAAGCCTCCTAGAAAACAATAGAAGCAAAGAAGAGATGAAACAACAAAACCTTTTCTTTTCTAAGGGCGATACTGATACTGAAATCCATTCGATATTTTCTTCTTTAAAAAAAATAGTATCTTTTATAAATCTTTTAGAAATAGAAAAGAGGAGTCATATCAGGCATTGAAGGTTTCTGTGAGTGATTAGGCATGAAATGCACACAGCATGTTTGCTCTAGAGCGTGAGGGTTTCTTTGGTCCAGCGTGGGGGATGTGCTATGCTCTGGGACTAAACAGGGGCTCGATTCTGTCAGTTTAAGGGGGGCCTCGAGTCACTCCCACCTCAAACACATGTCACTCCTGAGTCCCGTTTATAAATCCCCTCGTCTCAGACACACAGCAGGTACGGCCGGTGCACGGCTGCTGTTCATACCCGAGTCAAAATCTGACAGAAGGCTGACACGATGCTGGTGAAGAGGTATGTGATGGATGCTGTAAGTATACATACGCTTCTACAAGAAGTGGTGACGACATTACTAAATACTCTCAGTACGTGTTTTAAAAACCCTGAATGATGGACAGATATCTGACATCTGAACATATCGCAGTTAAGATTGTACAAACTCAGAAAAAATGCTACTAAACTCTACAATTCTTTGTCACTGCAGTGGTTCCCTTATCTTTTGTATCTTTAAAATACCTGAAAATGTGGATATAATGTGCAATTTAAAAAAATATTTTTGGAGTAAAGTTTTAAAGGTACACTACATGCACCTTTCTTGGTAAAAGATACATACTAAAGGTACCAATGATGTATGTTTGAAGATGTACGCTTGATGATACCACCCCAGCAACAAGGATAGGTACAGTTTATTACCTCTTTTCCCTGAGAACGTGAAGTTAAGGTTGCAAAGTTGATTTTCTTTTTTTTTTAGGTTTGATTTTAACATTGATATTTGGCTACATAGCAAATAGTATTTCTTTTATTTCTGAGTGTAATGTCTATTTCTATTCATCATCATCATCATCATCATCGTACATATTATATTCTGACACACACATAGAGTAGCATACTGTGCCAAAAGTCTAAGAAATTAAGAAAATCTGGAAAATGATGCTGCTTCTAAAAATATTGAATTTAAAAGGTGTTAAATATGCAAAATAAATACTATAAAAAGCAATAAGTGGTGCAAACTTCTGTGTGTGTGTGTGTGTGTGTGTGTGTGTGTGTGTGTGTTCAACCCCTCCTGTGTGTTTAGGTATCTGGAGAACTGAACATCAAATCAGACATGGCTGCTGGCTGATAACAAGAATCATCTGAATTTTAAATAATCTACCAATCTTTCAACCACCTGATAACCTCCAGTGTTCCGATCCCGCCGGCAGATGGCGCTGTGGCAACAACGTGCACGAGCGGCTTGAGAGTGCGTACATGCACGTGATTGAAGTGCATGTGATTGACGTGCACGTAATTGATGCTAAAACTGTGTCAAGTGTTGCCAGCTGTCAGCAATTAAAAGACTGGTTACTTAAACCCCTCGCGTTTCTGCGTACATCGCGCGGCATTAAAGTAGTGACTTGACGAAAGGACTAACAGAGAAGAAGACGGGATGATTAATGTTGCCATGCTCTGTCTGTTGCCATGCTCTGTCTGTTGCCATGCTCTGTCTGTTGCCATGCTCTGTCTGTTGCCATGCTCTGTCTGTTTTCCTGTTCCTTAGCTTCTGTCATAGTTAAGAGTGTTTATGGCCTATCACAGTTAAATGTTTATGCCATGTCAAAGTCAAGAGTGTTTGTCATGCCAGAGATAAGAGTGATGTGTTGGTGCTCTAGTTAAAAGATGTGTTCATGCCACAATGAGGAGTGTTTCCTGCCTCATTTCTATTTAAAGGAGAACTGTTTAAGTTAGTTAAATGTGGTAGTTTCCACACCCTGTTTAGATTTCATGTTCTTTGCTTGAGTTCAAGTTAATGTTTAGACCTGGTTTCCCGCCTCCTTGTTTGTTGACTTAAGTGGCAAATGAAGACTGTACTCCTGCGCTTACTTCCTGTCTTGAGTCCCGTTTCATAACACAGAGACTCCTCCAACTCCAGATTTTTTTTTTTAAATCAGTGACACACTCTCACTTGCATTTGACTTTCCATTACTCATGTGTTTTTGTTCCCAAATGTTGTTCATTTTATGATTCATTGTTTTAGATGTGTGTCTGTCTATGGGGCATCCAATTATGAAAATAGTTTTACTCAACAGAAGTCATATAAATAAGAACATAATGGTCTGTCTGTGCACTAATAAATAAGGAATAAAATACACAAGTGCTGTGCAACTCTGGATTGGTGTGCAGAAGTGAAGTTACTGTTACCAGCCCAAAGGTAATCATTTTCCAATCACAGCAAGTGTTTATTACTAAACACTTAAACAGGAACAAGTGTCTTATTCCATTGACTGAAATCTGTCAATGCCTTGCCTGTTGTGTAGTTACTTCCTGTTAGGATGTATACTTATGCTTGCATCTGCTTTATGCGTCATCTAAGGAGGATGTCACAAAATTGTTCATTTTTATATTTATTCCGTTGGTTCAATTACCTGATGTCAGACTACAGAAAGCAACACACTGATTAGAGAATTGGACTTTGACAGATCTGGGATATGGTATGTATATTGATGAAATCCTATGTAAGTTATATTAAATTCATGTGCTTTTTGATTTCCAGGTAAATTTAAATAAAAAAGGGAATATTTTAAAGTACATAAATATATATTTTTAGCTTAGCAACTAAGGCTATATGCTAGTTAGATTATTATTTTTATATACAGTATAAATGGTAAATGATAGTTTGAGAATAGTTGGATTGAGAATATTTAGTCTATTTTTCAGTTATTGTTTTAACTATATTTAATATTTGATGTCAAATATTTGTTTATTGTCTCTAAATAGAGTGTGTTACCAAGGCCCATGCAGCCAGAGTAATGTATTGTGCTAAAATATTCATTACAATGATACAAAATGTGTTTTTGTTTTTTCTGGGCTCCTTAAGGGCCACATTTGACACAATATTTGCCAATCTGGTGTTAATATTCGTTCCTGGCCAAACTGAGCTGTTGTGTTGTGAGCCAGTATTACTGCACAAGGTTTTTAACAACCTAATGAGGATTAATCATGAGATTTACCTCTGAAATGTGAGGTTTTTCTTCATATCTATGCAAACTATTACTTTACATGTGTCAAGAGACATCTTTTAATATTTGCTTTAATATTTCCCAGTGCCAAAACGTAAAAAAAGGAGTCATCGATAACCCAGGAGTATGAGTCACAGGATTATGATAATTTTAGAGTATGTTGTTAACTGATTTAAATTGAGCGTAATTATAAATGGAAAAATGAGATTTGGGGAATTCTGTGAGGCTGGCAGGAAAATAGAAATGTCTTAACCATGAGTTTATCATTGGAAGTAGGTAGTGAGTCCGCCATTTTTCCAACATGCAGCCTGCCACCTACATTTTGAAAATTAAGATTGAGAATATTATCTTCATGTGATAGTACTGCCATCTGATGTTTGTACCTGGAAATTAAGATGAATATACTTTTAGATGAATAAACTTGGCATTTAATGGTAACATTATCATATAATATGAACGTTAAATTGTAAGATTGTTTAAAAGGAATATACATTTATTTTTGATTTATACCCCCCCCCCCACACACACACACACATTTTATTATGCCCTAAAACTACAACCATCCTTTGCTACATTCACCCTACATCCAACCTCCTCTAGTTGAGTAGAGCATCTTTACTTATTGCCCTATTCCTGTATTTATCAGACACAACATAAGGTTGTCTCTCTTTTTAGTTTGAAAACTAGAATCCTCATTACATATTTACTGTACAATAAATACAGTATCTTTTGTCATTGTGTGTTAATTATGGAGTGTGTTTGTAATACTGATTTGGCTGAACACATGAATCCAGATTTTTATTTATTTAGCCTCATTTTGTTTATTTCAGTTTCCTATTCAATGTGCGGAAAATCCAGAGGGCCAAAATGGATGTGTGATATCTGAGAAGAGATCATACAGACTACCTCTGCTGGATGTCTACACTGAGGACCATAGCGATCAAATTTCAGCACGTCATGAAACTCTAAGGGTAAATCATCATGCAGGAGACCATCTTTAAGATGAACTTAGCATTTAAGGTGAAAGTTAAATTGTGAGGTTTATTAAAAGGAATGTAATTTTATTTTGGGTTATAATTATTTAATGGAGTGCATTTGTAATACTGATCTGACTGAACACCCATGAATCTTGATTTGTTCTCATTGTGATGATGTTCCTTCAGGTTCCTGTTCAATGTGTGGAAAATCCAGAGGGCCAAAATGGACGTATCATTTTTGAGAACGAATCATACTTGCTACCGCATGGCCCTTGAAGCTCAGAGCATCATGAAACCCATTAAAATGATACATCACTGAGAGTAATACAGGAAGCTGTTCTCTGAAAGCTAGAAATACACGTTTGTTACCACAAAACCTCATAAGAATGTGACTTAAGTACGGGGAACCTGTAATATTTTAAAATTCTTAAAATAATTATAGAAATTAATGAGGTGCAGAGCCAGCACAACCAGAGCATAAACTGAGGCAAATAACAAAAGTTTTCAAGCTAGATTAGCTAGTTTTGTTGTGTTTAGATTAATTTTCATCTTATATACCCTTATTTTTCCCCATGACTGCTCTAACCTGGCTAATATTACATATCGGTCTAACCAACTAACATTAGGTTTACTGGCTAGTAAAGGTTAATGCTAGTTATCTAAGCTGGTTAAACAGCCCATGGCTAAACTACAAAATATACTGTCTTGTCTTGTCTACTGTTCTGTCTTATCAACTATTTATTTGTCAGGCCAAATAAATAAATAAAATAAAAATCAGTGACACTCATGGACCTTACACAGGCTAGTTATATCTGACAATATCTGGTGCTCGACACTCTCACTGAGTTACATTTCACAAGACATTACAAGACATTTCTCTTTTGTTTGTTCACTGTGTATTCCTCATTCTGAAAAATCATGTCTCATGTGTTGTAGGTTTCACTTCAATGTCAGGAGGATCAGCACGTCGAGTTTGACAACTTTTTTTGCAGCCTTGTGTGGAAGGGGACAGTGAAGAGTGGAAGATTTTTGTAATGATATGTACAACCTTATCAATTAAATGCTTTATATTCATTCATTTTGTATTAAGTATATAAAGTATTTATAACTTATATATTGTTCTTGTGTTTATTTGTTTTTGTTTTTTTCATTATTGTGTACCATTTTGAAATATGGACTTTGACTGGATGATGCTGGGTAGCTTTGGCAGTATGCTTAGGGCAATTGTCCTGTTAGAAGACTAATTTCTGCCCAAGTATCCTAGTCTCTGTCGATGAAAAGCTTATCCATTACATCATACTACCACCACCATGTTTCACTGTGGGGATGGTGTTCTTAGGGTGAGGAAAATTCTCTTTTGGTCTGTCCAGACTATGACTCAATTTTGGACTGTACAGGCTATGATTAAATTTTGTACTATCCAGGTTATGGCTTCTCGCAGATGTTCAACAACATTAACATTAACATAAACGGATATAAATCATGATATGTCATCCAAAAATAAAATATTACAAATATTGGCAAATCACTGTGGTCTGAGTGGAATAGAACTCTTTGGGACATGTTTTTATAGGAAAATAAAATTATTTAAAGTCTCCTTTAAATTTAAATTCGTTCATTGATGTTATCCTGAAACAGTCATTGTTTACTAATCATATGCAGATATAATGTAATGTCCAAAATTCTGAGACCACACTGAAAATCTGTGATTAATTTTTTTTTTTAAATAAACAGAAAATAAACAGATTTTAGAATTTTGAGATTTTTAAAACAAAGAAAGTAAATGTTGAATATTTAATATTCTGCACTATTTCTAGGTCCCTGCGTTAAATATAAGCAAATGTGTGATGACCATGTTAACTGCTTTGAACAAAAGGTCTGATTTTCCTAATGTCTAATCTCTTCTGTTGAAGCATGTGTTCAGACATGGATTTGATCTAAAATGGATCATAAGGTTTTAAACAATCTTGTGGAGTCCAGACCAGATTGAGTACACACTGACATTAAAGCAAAAAGGGGACATTCCAAATACTAAGAAACTCTGAAATTCATGTAAATATTTCAAAGAATCTACTTTTCACTCAAGTTGTTGTCAGTAATATAATTTGTAATGAAAATTGTTTAATAAATTTTGTTACATTTGAAAAGAATGCAAAATAGATGCATTTTCACTCGTGCTCTCAGACTTTTGGACCCCACTGTATATATTTTTCCAGTTACGTTTACAGCCAACAAAGAGCTAAAAAAAATCTGTGACACAGATATGCAAATCTAACGGAATATGCAAGCAGTTTTACACCTTTTCTGGATAAATAAAGACATATTTACAATTAAAGCAAACCACCAGGGTGGACATACAGTAGCAGTTACAGTAGTTATTACTATCACTTGAATTTTACTACTGTATTACAGCAGTTGGTCCATATTTATTTCATTATTAACAAATAACAATGATTTCTTTACCACAATTAGATTGACACTAACATGATGTCTTCTTGTATGCACTGCTTTTCACAGCATTTATTGACGAAAGAATCAAACCCGTCTTCTCTTCAAGATGATATGATGAAATAGAAAGACCCACTTTGTGAAAGAGACTTAAGAAAACAGAGAAATGGTGATCCATAGTCAGTTTATTGTTGATAGAAACGGATTTAATACTGTTGCTGTACAGTAGCTGCTTGGCAATATAAATACTGTCTTTCCTCACATAATGCACAGCTCATACTGAAGATAAGTGTTGATTTTAAATGTTGCCAATCAAATTTTTAGGTATGTCACACACTGTAACACATCAATATAAATAAACACTGGCAAACATTCTGTTGGTGTGATAATAGAAGCAGTTTATGTAATATTAAGAACTTTTCTTAATGGTGCCATAAAGGAAAACACCACCCTGAAACACAATAAATATGTTTATATTCAAATATTTATCACATGTTAGTGTTAGTAGTAACTGCTGCTAATTTATTGGTGATGCCACATTTCTTCTTCTTTTGTATGAGAAGTTAGAACTGAAACAGGTAGTCGAGATGTTGGTGCAAACACTGGACTCAAAGTTCTCAGAATGCAATGCATGTATACAAAGCTATTGCACTGAGTTATGACAGAGACTGGGATTGGCTAGTTGGCGATCTGCGACATGACGAAGAGGTGAGAAAGCCAGACAGACTAACGTATTAAAGTTGGCACCGCATCACTCTCTTTAGGTAGAGATGAAGTGAGGGCTAAATCCCACTTGAACCATTAACAGTGGGTAATCATCTGGCATTGTGGGTAATGTAGAAAAATGAAAATAGACCAACACGAACAAAAACTCAGAATTTCTTTACAAAATAAATCCATTGAAGATGATGTTTATTATAAAGATTATTATGCAAGTCGTTCAGGGTGGATTTTTCCTTTAAGACTATAACAGTGATTCCCGATTAAAATACTGAGTGTGCTTTTAATAACTAAAATGGTTTCTGGAGGATTTCCAGCCTTAATCTGGATTACATCACTCTGTCAAACTGGAACTCATCATAGAAAATGTTTTCTAGTAAACAACTGGGTTTAATCTGATTCCAGTAAGTCCAGCCTGAAGAGAGGGATGCTCAATAAAACATCACAATCTTCCTTAGTTTTCTTTCATGTACATGTCTCAGAATCCTTACATTTTTCAGACCGTCATATTTAGACTCAAGATTCAAAACATGATGTACTTCCTGTCTGGAATGCAAAGTTAAAAATATAAAGAAAGATCATTTGTTTCATTCTCTATAAAATATTTACATGTATATTAATTTAAAACAGGATTTCTGGAGGTGGCATGTTTATTAAAAGCCTAGCTCGGTGAGGTAGAAATATTCCATTAAAAAAAAAAAAATCATATTTTACGTGATAGTGCCATAAAATAGCTTTTGGATATATTAAGACAAAATACTTTAAATAAACCAGACACTGTGTATGGATTTATGTAAGAAACAGAAATCTTCCAAAAATAAAATAAATAAAATAAAAACTAAAATGTATTCTCCTTCTGATGTTAAATCAGCTGGATACTGGCAGTGTAGTGTTTTTAAAAACTGCACAATCAGAAGCCATACTGATCCATGTTTTTCCCAAGCAACTATTTCTACTATGTCCTTGGATCCATTTGTTGCATACTGAGCTGCCCTGGCTTTTTCCAGAAGCAAACTGACAGACATTGTAGGCACAAAAAGAGATGTGACAGAGAGTGCTTTTTTTTCCCTTTAAACACCCTTATCAATCCAAAACCCAAGCAAGATGGCAGATGAAGCATGAGACCTGCGTTCCCATCCACTGCCTGGCAACCCTGCATAAGGTCCAGCAGGTAATGTTTTCTCTCAGTACTCCACTGTCACAGCTTTGGTTCTGAGATATTCATGAAGGGCTTCCTCACCTATAAAACAGTCAAAAACACCCATAAGCTGAGCGTATTGTTAGAAATATGAACTAATTATATTTTTTTATACCACAGTGCTGTTGATTTGGTCAGAAGGTATTGATTCTTTTTCTATAACACCAGCTCTGATGGTAGTTCTGTAGACAATAGTTCAGGTTGATATGAATATCAACAGTACCTCCACATCACCACCCCATCACTGATTACTCTCCTATAACAGCTCATATTTTATTCGTCACAGATCAGGATTCACTGTGCTTACCAAGATCCTTCCCAAAGCCGGACTGCTTGAATCCTCCAAACGGCGCGGCCACATCCGTCTTGTTGTAGGTGTTGACGAACACAGTTCCAGCTTCCAGCCTCTCACTCACGTACATGGCTTTGTTGATGTCGCGTGTGAAGACTCCAGACGCCAGGCCAAACTCTGTGTCGTTCGCTCTGCTTAATACTCCCTCTACATCACTGGGGAGAAGCGTTCTTTAGGAAAAGGTGTTTCTACAAGCTTTAACAGGGTTTCCTGCAGAGCCGTTTTGTCACGTCTCCTTCTCAAGCTAACAAAGCACAACTTACCCATCTTTAAATTTAGACACCACCATGACGGGGCCAAATGATTCCTCTTTAGCGATGAACATGTGATCCTCTACGTCCGTGAAGACTGTAGGCTCCATGAAGAACCCTGCACAGATTATACACAAAACATTTTTTTAGGTTAGCTTTTTCTTAATGGCTTTAACCATTTTGTATTCAAGTCTGTTTTTTGTTTTTGTATGTGTTGTGTTTTTATCTGTTTTATTTTCTTGATATTTTCTTTGTTTGTGTAAAGTGCCTTGAGAATCTCCTTTAAAGGCGCTATATAAAAATAAAGTTTATTATTATTATTATTATTATTATTATAATAAAACACCCCTTGTATTACTCTGTTGGGTTTCTGACATTTTAATTTTAAATTAAATTTTTTTACACAGAAGAAAATAAGGATGCTTTCACTTATTTTCAATTATTTAAGGATACTTTAAGTAGTCCGTTTATTTGATTCGTGTTCATTTGCTATTTGGTTTGGTTTGATATTGCACATCCATCCATCCATTCATCATACTGATTATCCTACACAGGGTCATGGGGGAGCCTGAAGCCTATCCCAGGAAAGGCACAAGGCGGGGGACACCCTGGACGGGGTGCCAACACATAGCAGGGCACAATTGTACACACATTCACACACTACAGACCATTTGGAAATGCCAATCAGCCTACAATGCCAAATGTCTTTGGACTGGCGGAGGAAATCAGAGTGCCTGGAGGAAACCCCTGGAGCACAGGTAGAAAATGCAGACTTGGGATGCAAAACTCACAAAGGTGGTATTTGAGACCCCAATCCCGAAGGTACGAGGCAAACATGCTAATCACTGAGCCACTGTGCCCAGAATACTGCATATAATTAAACAAAACAAAATGGGAAAAAACCCCGCCAAAAATAATGAAACAAACAAACAAACAAAAAACACAACATAAAAAACTGGTAATGGCTGAAAACATCCTGGTAAAACTTTGACTCAGTGACTCATTTTGCTTCTTTGATTCACAAATATGGTCACGGAAAAAGATAAACCTTTGGCAAGGGTGTGCAGAAATCACAACGATCACCCGAGCATGGAGAACAAGTTGCCATTAAATAAAGAATAATTATATAAATAACTAGTTTAAAACATTCTGCATACAGAGGTTCTTTTCTCTTTTTGTTCATTGGTCCAAACCTCCAGAAAACATCGCATTTCTGCAACTCTACAGCTCTGTCCTTTGCCCAATTTGTGCATTGCAGCTCAGTTTCTCAGCTCACATCAATTAAAAACAAAACACTGCATGCAACCCAAAATATTGCATGTTTGATTCATTTCCTGCAGTGAGTCAACTCAGAGTCAAATTGCTTTTTTCATTTGAATTGATCTGTGCTAGCATTTGACAAATGCTCTTATCCAGAGCAACTTACATTTATCTCATTTATACATCTGAGGGTTACAGGCCTTGCTTAAGGACACAATAGTGGCAGCTTGGCTGTGCTGGGGTTTGAACTCATGACCTTCTGCACAGTAGCCCAACACCTTAATCCCTGAGCTACCACTGACTAAAGAACCACCCCAAGTGGGAAAACTTACACGGTTTCTAAGCACTCTAAATTAAGTGAAAACTTTCTTGGATGTGTGAAGTCTTACCAGGTCTGTCCACCTGTTTTCCCCCATATACGAGAGTGGCGCCCTCCTTCATGCCGATCTCACAATACTCTAGCAACTTGTCAAGGTGGGCCTTGTGGTTCTGGGGGCCGTGATCTGTAGAGCGATCCAAAGGATCTCCAATCTTCATTTTTTTAATCTCCTCAACCTGTGCATGTCAGTGGATTCAGTAAGTCACTCTTTGTTATTTTCAATAATCTTTTTCATTCATATCGGCTGGAAACAACAGAAAACGTACATGACGTATTTCTGGAAAACTAATTTTCTGTTAGTTTAAGTCATCAACATGAGTTCCAACCCACCACTCTTTGAATGAACTCATCATGAATAGACTCTTCAACAAACAGTCTGCCTGCTGCGATGCAGTTCTCTCCCTTGTTGAAGTACACAGAGCTCATACCCTACACACACGTACACACACACACATACACGTCAGATAAACCTGAGATTTCCAGTTCACAGTAATCTCAATTTCTGTGTGTTTCCTAGCTCTCACCATCCTCACGGCCTTGTCAATGTCACAGTCGCTAAAGATAATGAGAGGGGATTTGCCACCCAGCTCCAGGGAGACTTTCTTCAAGTTACTGACTGCACAGCTGCAGGAGGAAATGACACCAAGTTAACAGAGGGAACTTCAGATGGTCTCACAGGGCTATAAGAGCTGTAGAGAATGAAATTTGGGCAATATAAACCATATAGATCAGGGGTGTCCAAGGGCTGGTGTGGGTGCAGGTTTTCATTCCAACCAAGCAGAAGCCCCACCTGAGTCTAGTGAAAGCCAAGATCAACTGATTAAACAGGTGGAATCTGGTGTGGCTGTTGCTTCATTGGAATGAAAACCTTCACCCACACCGGCCCTTTGCAGATATGATTAGACACCCCTGATATAGACCATGGTGGTTGTTGGGATGGGCTGATTTGAGAAACCGGACAGGTCAGTCGAAATTTTTCCAGTCTTCACCTATCCAGTTTTGGTGAAACTGTGACCAATGTAGCCTCAGATTCCTGTTCTTGGCTAAAAGGATTGGAACCAAATCTGGTCTTCTCCTGTTGTAGCCCTTCCATCTCAAGGTTTGGCATGTTTTGAGATGCCTTTCTGTTTACCATGGTTGTAAAAAGTGAGTATTTGAATTACCATAGACTTCCTGTCAGCTCAAATTCGACTGAACATTCTTCTCTGACGTCTCTCATCAGCGTATTTCACCCCACAGACCTGCCGCACACTGGATGTTTTTTGCTTTTCACACCATTCTGTGTAAACTCTCGAGACTGTTGTGTGTCAAAATCTTATTTCCCCCATTGTGATGTTTGATGTGAAACTAAACTGATGCTCTTGTCCTGTACGTGTATCTGCATGAATCTATGCATTGCTCTGCTGCCACATGATTGGATGAATGCATGAATAAACAGTGGTACGAGTGTTCCTATTAAACTGGCCAAAATTGTACAAACTTTACCTTTTCATGATTTGTTTGCCAATGGGGGTGGATCCAGTGAATCCCAGCTTACGGATATCAGGGTGATCAGACAACCTCTGTCCAACCATACCACCTAAAAGACAGATTCATCAACATCATCATTCCTATCGTAATAAGTTAAATGTTATTGTTTATTGTATAGAAAAACAAATAACACAAATACTGTATGTCCCATATATAAATACAGGGCTTCTGGTGATGGCTTTTTTTAAAAATGAGACCAAACAAGGCTTTTTATTGTGTTGTAAAGGGAAACATCAGTGGGTTTAAAACCTTAGACCTAGATTTGTTAAGGTTTGTGTGTGTAAAAACATGTATAAACCTCTTAACACCCACAGTTAGGGTCTACAAAGGGCTGTTTTTCAAATGAGCAACTTAGCATGGTTTATGAATATGTCATTTGGGGTGTTTTTACCAACAAGTGCAAAAATACTGAGTGGAATCTATAAAAAATGATTCATTTGTCACAGACAGTGTGATTTAATGCCACCTGAATATAACTTTTAGCAGTTTTGAGCACAAATGAATATGACTGAAGGGCAGGTAATAAATTTGCCTTAGTGTCTTCAGTCTATATTACTTTGCCAACACATTATCCATACTTTTACAAAAGCATTTTCACAATCTTCATATTTTTGTAGGTTTAGAAATGAGTGCTTTTAAATTCCACAAAACTGTGTACACATACGCAGATGCATGCATCAAACAAGTAATCGGGCAGCATGCGAAGGAGCAGTGGTGTGATTACCTGATCCTGGTATGATATTGATGACACCTTTAGGAATGCCTGCTTTAACGGCCAGCTCAGCAAACTTCAGTGCTGTCAGAGGAGTCACCTGGATGGATTTGCATCCAAAGAGTTTTATTCGTATTTACTCTGTCTATGGGCTGGTTTGTGAGAGTGGTCACCTGCCAATTCCTGACCACCGCCAGCTCTCCCCTATTACATACATGTATAATAACTCATGCAACGTCACATGGCAGGGTAACCCAGGTGGAGCAAAGCGCTATCTACCCTCTTCCTCATACATGAGTATGCCACCTCTCCCACCCAGAGAGCACGGACCATTTTGCTCCTTACTCTCTCATATCCTTTAAACATCCAATCTCCAGATGATAACAAGCCACGTCAAATTTATTTATAAGGCACATTTAAAGACAACAGCAGTTGATCCAAAGTGCTGTAGAAAACATTAAAATTCATCACATTAAATAACATTATAACACAAAGAATAAAAATAAGTTTGAAGAGAAGATTTAAAAATAGCTTAAGATGGAGTGGACCTCATGTGAAAAGGGAGACTGTTCCAAAGAAACAGCAAAACTTTTCTGTTGCACCACTTGGGAGCACAAAGCTCTTAAGAGCTTTTAAATATCTGCCTATGTGTGTTTTACCTGTGCAGGTTTTAACACAAGTGTGTTTCCAGCTGCCAAACAAGCTGCGCTCTTCCAGGCCAACATCATTAGAGGGTAATTCCATGGAATCACAATGGCACACACCCTGGTCCAGAATGGTCGAAAAAATAACCTCACAGTTACAGATTGATACAATTCATCCTTTTAGTAGATTTATTGTAAACACAAATATCTATACTCACCCTAGAGGTTCTTTCTTAGTGAAGGTCAGGTTGCGGTTGGGTCGGGCCTGGTTGATGGGTATTGTTGTACCCTGTGGAAGACAGTATAGAATACATGTATAAGACAGATATTACCATTAGCAAGACCAAAGCACAGACTCTCATACGTACATGGATCTTGTCGCACCAGCCAGCAAAGTATCTGAAGGTTTGGATGGACATGCCAACATGAGTCTTTAGTGCAAGTGTGTACACAGCACCTGAGTCGATGGCCTCAATAGTGGCCAACTCCTCCTGATGCTCCTCCATGAGATCAGCCAGCCTGCACATACACACCATGTACATTTAGTGTGCAAGTATCTGAGGTGACTCCAAAAGTTTTCTTGTAGCTTCTTAGGTACTTAGGTAACGATTCTTAGGTAGCTAACAATACATAAACGGTTGATAAATTAAAGGAAAAAGCAATATAAAGTGTGTTATTAAGGCATTGTGGAATTGAACTGGACGATGAACGCTGTTCTTCCTAATGATTTTCAACCAGTTGGTGTTTTGATGATGGTGGTGGAAAGTGCTGTCTAACGCATGGCTCCAAAATCTCTCATAGCTGTACAACTGGTTTGAGATCTGCTGAGTGTGAAAGCCATAGCATATGATATACATCATTTGTATTTTCATCAAACTTTTCAGTGAGCCCTCGTGCCCTGCGGATGTGGGTGGAGTCATCCTGGAACCGACCACGCCCATCAGGATAGAAATGTTTCATTATAGGATAAAAGTGATCTGTCAGAAGAACGTTGTATTGATTTGCAGTGACCCCCCTCCCCCTCCCCCCAAAACCATAACAGAGCCACCAGGTTTTCCTTTAATTTGTCAGCCATCTGTACATAAACTAATTTGGGCCACTATTTCAGATAAAGTATCCTTTACTTGTAGAGCAGCCTGCCACGGTCGCGAGGGTTCATCTTGCCCCATGGGCCCGTCTCAAACGCCTCTTTAGCTGCAGCCACCGCTCTGTCTACATCAGCAACGGAGGAAAATGCCACCTTACAGATCACCTACAGGACAAGATCAAAAACCACAAAGGTCAAAAGTCAGACTCAGCCTGAGAATATGAGGACATGTGTGTAGATGTCTGAGTGACCTACAGAGCCATCAGTGGGGTTGACAGTGTTGTAAGTCTTTCCATTCTCTGCATCCTCAAAGCGCCCATTGATGAAACACTGGTAGGGCATCTTCAGCGTCATGTCATTGATGTCTTTTGTTGCCTGGAAATGGCAAATAATACCTAATAATAACACCTTTCTTACCACTGAAAAGATGGCACTAAAAATATTAACGTTAGAATGTCATGTCTTGCTCGAGTGTCAGGATAAAGTTAATCATGGACTGTTAGCGTATTTACACTTACGTAATTGATGACCAGCTCCTCCTCCTGGTCCTCCCCTCTCAGACGCCGTACAAACATCTGGATAAACTCCTGAAAGGAAGTAGCCATGTAGACATCCTCAGTCTGCAGCTGTACGCCTCCACACTTCTGCTTGATCTCCTCCACCAGTCTGCCACACGCACAAACACACCAGTTGTTCATGCTTACTATATGCAACCTTTTAATAATAATAATAATAATAATAATAATAATAATAAAAATTCACACAAGAAAAACAAAAAAGAGTAAATAAAAACATTTTAAAAAATCATATAAAATAAGACTTTGTAAAATAAAAAAACAATAATAAGATTAAATAAAAACAGAAGACAATACACAAATAAAGTCTGTATTAAGAAATAAACAAAAACAAGAAAGCAAATAAAAAAACAGAACAAATCATAAAATATAATGTCTTAGTGTCTTTAGCTACTATTTAAAAATGATATTCACGTATGCAATTCATATACAGTAACAATCAGAGGTGGGTTTTACAGTGATGTGCTAAACTCACATGTGCTAAACCCTCCACTGGCTTCCTGTAGCCGCCCGCATCAAATTCAAGGCCTTGATGCGCACCTACAAGACCTTGTCTGGAACAGCACCCTCCTACCTCAACACTCTGCTGAAGGCTTACGTTCCCTCACGCAATCTGCGATCAATCAACGACTGACGCTTAGTAGTGCCTACTCAGCGTGGCTCAAGGTCCCTTTCAAGAACATTCAAACTAACTGTTCCTCAGTGGTGGAATGAACTTCCAACATCAATCCGGACCGCAGAATCTCCCACCATCTTCAAAAAACAGATAAAGACCCACCTCTTCCGTGAACACCTAACTAACCCATAAAAAATAAATAAATAAATAAATAATGGCACTTACACCTCTACTCTGCACTCTTTGCTTCCTCTGGAACTCAATTAATGGATCTTGTATGGCAGCACTACTTGTAGCACTACTACACTTCTCTGCTTGATATATCGCTTTGCTTGTATTTTCTCATTTGTAAGTCGCTTTGGATAAAAGCGTCTGCTAAATGAATAAATGCAAATGTAAATGTAAAATGATAATATGAGACAAAATCAAAAGTTAAACTATGAATATGATGCACTTAAGGTAAACAATTTCCAGATCAGATCACAGATTAAAGGTTAGATGCATGTTGAGAAAGTATGTGAAAACAGCACACACCTGACCACATCCATAGACGCAGCCCCAGACTTAAAGAAGTCGGTTGTGTCCTCAATTACTGCCACGTTGCTCAGAATGCCCTTCCAGATCACCTAGAACCGAGTACAAGATGGTCATAAGATGAAGTGTATTTCATAATGTTTTACTTCTCTTGAGCACACACACATACCCTTATGTCCTCTGCCATGTTCTTCTCCTCCTCAGTGAGCTCTACACTGCTGGTATCTCCTGAAGAGAAGTACTTGGCAGCTGGAATCATCTTTCCATCTTCAAACTGCAGACTTTTCACCTGGAGCTGCACAATCAGCACAAAATGAAGTGGATGTCACTGATTTCACTGATTTATGACGAGTTTAGAAGGTGAAGGAATTATTTCTGCTACTGTTAACAGTGCTGTGAAAAAGTATTTGCCCCCATCCTGATTTCTTCTGTTTGTATGTATATCTCATACTAAATTGTTCAGAAATTAAAATAAAACGTAAAATAAAACAAAAACAACCTGAGTAAACCAAAAATACTGTTATCCAATACCAACTGGGCCTGTGTGAAAATGTATTTGCCCCCATAGTTACTAATTCCCCAAATCTATGAAACTGCATTCAAAATGGGGTTCAGCTGGACTAGACACAACCAGGCTTGATTACTGCAAACCCTGTTCAATCAAATCAACACTTAAATAGAACTTTTACAACAGTATGAAGTTGGTTAAAAGGTCTTATCCAGTAACACACTATGGCAAAACTGAAAGAAATTCCAGAAATGATGAGGAAGAAGGTGATTGAAATACCTCAGTCTGGGAAGGGTTACAAAGCTATTTCAAAGGGTCTGGGACTCCAAAGAGCTGTTATCTCCAAATGGAAAATCTCGGCACAGTAGTGAACCTTCTCAGAAGTGGTCGACCATCCAAATTCCTCCAAGAGCACAGCAATGACTCATCCAGCAAGTCAAAAAAGAGCCAATGACAACATCAAAAGGACCTACAGGCCTCTCTTGCATCAATAAAGGTCACTGTTCATGACTCCACTATCAGAAAGACACTGGGCAATAATCGTATCCATGGAAGAGTAATGAGGCGAAAACTACTGCTAATCCAGAAGAACATTAAGGCTCATCTGAATTTGGCCAAAGCACATCTTGATGATCCTCAAACCTTTTGGGAGAAGGTTCTGTGGATTTATGAGTCAGAAGTGGAACTGTTTGGAAGACAGGGATCCCACTGTATCTGTCATGAACCAAACACAGAATTCCACAAAAAGATCATCATACCTATGGTCAAGCATTGTGGTGGTAGTATGATGGTGTGGGGATGCTTTACTGCTTCAGGGCCTGGGCAACTTGCAGTAATTGAGGGAAACATGAATTCTGCTCTCTACCAGAAAATCCTAAAGGAGAATGTCCGGTCTTCAGTCTGTAGGAGTAAGTCCTAGTCCTAGAAGTAAGTGAAAGTCTGATCTCCAGTTATCAGAAGCGTTTGGTTGCAGTTATTGCTGCTAAAGGTGGTACACACAGATTTTAAGTTTAAGGGGGCAATTAGTTTTTCACATTGGTGATAGGTGTTGGCTAATTTGTTTTTGCTTCAATAAAATAAATGAATAAATAAATAAAAACTGTATTGTGTGTTTACTCAGGTTGCCTTTGTTTTATGTTGTATTTCATTTGAAGATCGAAAACTATTTAGAATGAGATATACACAAAAACAGAAGAAATCAAATACTTTTTCACAGCACTATGTGTGTGTGTGTGTGTGTGTGTGAGAGAGAGAGAGAGAGAGAGAGAGAGTGTGTTACCGCTTTCCCATCAGAGCCGAAGAGCACAAGGCCTGAGCTGGTGATGAGTCCGGGCTGAGACGCATCCTCTACATGCAGAGGCTGACCTGAAGGAACTGGACCACTCAGCATCGATGATCCATACAGCGTCACTGGCTACACAACACACACACACACACACACACACCATATGAATACCTAAAATATATATCATTAAACGTGTATAGAGATATTACAAAGAAGAATAAAGTTAGGAAGGTAGTATCAGTGATCGTCTGTGCCTCTGGTGAGCGTATGTACAGTAGCTCGTACGTATCTAAACTCCCTAAAAAAGCTAGCATGAAGCCTAGCATGTAACATTTAAATAAAACAAAGTGCAGTTCATAAAACAAAGTGGTTACTACTGTTTCTCATCAGAAGAAAAAAAATGTCCATAAAAGACAAACAACAAGCAACACAAGCGACTCGTCAGCTGTGCTAGTATGAATGCAGGGTTTGCCTAATAAATGTGGTAAACATATTACACACGTGGTAGCAGGAACGTTTACTTAACTGCACTGCTACAAATGCTACTAGTCATTCTTCTGCTAGAGGGTGAATGGAGGTTGCTATGCTACAGGACAGACTGCAGACAGATGTTGCTGATATAGATCATTTATAATCTGATGGGTTTTCCCAGACTGCTACGATGGATGTGAGTGTGTTTATACAGTTGCAATCATAAATTTACATACGTCTTGCAGAATCTACACAAAGTTAATAATAATTTTTTAAAAATAAGAGAGATCATAAAAATTGCATTTAGTTTTGTATTTAGTCCTGCCGTGAATAAGCTGTTTCACATAACAGATGTTTACATATAGTCCACAAGACAATAATAACTGAATTTACACAAATGAACCAGTTCAAAAGTTTACATACGCGTGATTATTAATCCTGTGTGTCGTTATCTGGATGATCAACGACTGTGTTTATGTTTTGTGAGAGTTGTTCATGAGTCCCTTGTTTGTCCTGAGCAGTTAAACTGCCCACTGTTCTTCAGAAAAATCCTCCAGGTCCTGCACATTCTTCACTTTTCCAGCATCTTCTGCATATTTGAGTTCTTTCGAACAGTGTTTATATGATGTTCAGATCCATCTTTTCACACTGAGGACGACTGAGGGACTCGTACATGACTATTACAAAAGTGTAAACATTCACTGATGCTCAAGAAGGCAACACGATGCATTAATTAAATAATAAAATTAAAAATAAAATAAAATAAAATTTAGAATAGGATAATTGGTGTTAACTGTTATTTTGTCCTATGTTTTTTTTGTTTTTTGTTTTTTTTTAAAAATGATGAACATTTTGCGGATTCTGCAAGGTGTATGTAAAAACTTATGACCTCAACATTAGCTTAATTTTCATTAACACCTGCATGTACAGTGTACTGACTCTACACACCTGTCCATCAATGACGGCCCAGGCTCCAGGAACTTTATCATGGCCACGAATCCAGTTATGAATAACATTAGCAGGCTGAGCCATGTTCACCTATAGAGAGAAAGGGGGGTGGTTAAACGAGTAGAAAATGACCCTGTGCACCTGTTACTTATTTTAGCCTCTAGTAACAGAAGTATTATGGCGGCAGCTGGCAGCAGAGCAACATTCCAGGCGTTGACCTCTGAACTACAGAAACCCTCTGCTTTACTCATTCACTCTCTCTCTTTTCCCACCCCCACACACACATTCCTTGTCATGCCAGACACCTTTCAGGCTTGTATCGGAAAAGTATGCACATTTACGACAAGGTCATCAGTCACAACATCTTTGGCAGTGCCAACGCACAAATTTCCTGGCAGCACTGACAGTCACGTCGACAACAAGAGAAAACGTCAGACTCGTATATGCACAGGTCCAAATTCTCCTCAAATACTGTGCTAGCCATAATGTAGGTGAATCTCTAACAGAAAGAAGAGGAGCAACATAAAGAGGGGTTTAATTACGTTTTAAAGATTTGTTTGCTAAAATATAAAGTCATGGGTAAAACATGATATTCCTGAGCCGCTCTGCATGGTCCTGACAATCCAGTAATAGTGAATCCCAGTGAGTGCTGTGTATCTGGTCTACATTGGCAGGAAATGTGTAAGCATACATCTTACAACATACGCCAGCTCACATATGTCTAGCATTGTCAACTGGAAGAGGTCTGACTACATGAGACGGAGAGACAGATTGACGATGCACGACAGTGTAAACAAACTAAACAAAAGAGAGAGAATGAAAAAATACGATATTATGCTATAAGAGTAAAATGGGGTAAAATGTAAAATGCTGATCAGGTATGGCATTCAGTCCCTCCAGAAACAAACACAAAATTAAGCAAACCGCAATATTCAGAGGAGCTTGGAATTTTTCGAAATTACCGCAGATTTGGGCCAAGACGCATCATGTGACGTCATCACAACGCACATTCAGCCAACGCCCTCTTCGATTCACGTGTGTCGAACATGAATACGGCTAAAAGGTCTCATTTACCAACAATCACTGTGAAAGACAACTGAAATTTTGCAGATTTAAGTAGTTTTCTGCTAAAAAAAAAAGTGCAAAAAGCTCTGCAAGTTGCATCGCAAACTTTGAAAAAAGCAGCAGCAAAATCAAGCGTTTTTGGTTGCAATAATCACAAAAAAAACTCAGCGAATCCTGTACGGACTGGGCATTTATTTATTCTGTAATTTGTTGGAAAGTTAGTGAATGATAGTCAACTGATTTATTTCTGTGGAGCATTTGTATCATTAGCCAGTTGTTAAACTTGAGTAAGATCAAGTCAGTCAATACTTCTGTTCACTCATGGTGTGTGTCATTTGAACAGTTCTGTGTCTATTTATCCTGTAAAATTGGTTTCGCCTGTGTGCAAGTATACGCCAGCTGGAGCTAACAGGTGTTTCTGGTTCAACTTTTTGAAACTCGATTGTACCAGACGAAAGTGGATGCTGAAAATGCCCATTTACCATCGCAATGGTTTGTTTCTATAAAAATGGGTTCACCAAAAAAGTCGACATTTTTGCTCTAAAGGATTAAAAAAATGCAACAACATCATATCTGAGAAACAGAAATTTGGAGCCATGGCCGTGAATAGCTCCCCACATCAGAAGGAAGGACATGACGGTTCTGAACTTTGAAACGATACTGTCCTAGACAGATTCAGCTGTGTGCCAGCCTGTGAGTACGTGTACTTACCCTGGCATTGGATTTCTTCTGGATGCCTTCGTAGCTTGCTCCCTCCTCGGGCTGTGGAATCCTGGGAGCTTTGCCGTCTGCGATAAGCTGCACTGCGTCCACCTGTTTAAATCCGTATGTTCAGTGTGTTCTGTCTATGTGACGATACTGTTTGTCTAAGTACAATTGTTGTACATTAAGTAAGAGAAATTTTGACTTACCATAGCTTTGATTCCCTCTGGGAAGAGGAAGCGGTTGTACAGTGTGTCCACAGTGTCATTGGGTTCCACTGGACATTCCTTTTGCAGCAGGATGGGACCAGTGTCCAAACCATCATCAGCCCAGAATATAGAGAAGCCAGCTTTTTTATCCCCCTCGATCAGAGTCCTGCGCATACAAATGTGCCTCCTTTATGTAAAACTACTGTACATGCACTCACAGTAAATCAACACATGCTAGCCCTCAATCTAGTGGGTACAAATTATGAAATGACCAACTTGGAGAAAATTTTGAGTAAAAATAAAAGAAAAAAGAAAAAAAAAACTAAGCTCCTTCTTCAACATGGATGGATAAGCTTATATACAGTTACACACAGCAATAAATAGAATAAAAACACCATGAAGTGCTTTACCCTTTATGTGCTACCAAACAGTTAATATCACACACACATATGAGCAGATGCCCCGTACCAGTTGATGGCAGAAGCTCCTCTGTGTCTGGGCAGGAGAGATGGGTGGTAGATGATGGAGCCGTGTTTGGGATGGTCGATCACATTCATGGGGATGAACTGGGAGCAGAAGGGCATGACGTTGAGTTCAGCTCCTACGGCCTTGTAGGCGTCCACCACCTCCGAGATTGGCTTCCCCTTCACACGCCAGCGTGGGAATTTAAACACTGGAGTGCCGTCATTTTCCGCTGCCACAGCTGATTAACAGGTTGAACAAACAGTATTAGGTCGGATAAGGACACACACTGTTGCTGAGTGATAACAGACATGAAACAGTTGTGTAACCACCCTATAACTGGGTTTCACTAGAAATAACGTCTGTTTGATCGTAAGAGATGTAATAGACTTTTTTTTTTTAAAACATACGCTATAGGGGAGAAAAACATAAATTGTCAAGACAGAGAATTTTACTTATTTTTATTCAGGGTAAATAGTCCCTACTGCTTTTTCATATGACAAATAGAAAGCAAAAGTCACATCTAAAACTCAACAATAATCTCATTTTTGAACATCCAACATTTTCAACATCGGACCTTTTAATGTTAGGAAAAACATCTGTCGAAGTGTTTCAGTTCTCTTACACCACAGCAATATTTTTTAGTTAAGAATGACAAGTTGTATTTTTTCATTGGGATGTTTTTTTAAAAATATAAGATAACATATAATGTTGTGAAATGTCCATGTGTCATATCGCAGCAAACCAGTGACTACATTTCCCATCCTGCACTGCGGCCTACAAACATGGCCGCCATGGACCGCAATTCCTAGGACACTCACATTCATTCTAATCACGCACACCTGCATCCAATTCACAGCACTCACAACCACAGTATATAGAGACTGTTTGTACACGATAGCTTTGCGAAGTATTGAGTGTTATCACCGTACCAAGCGTTTGTACCCTGTTCCTCGTTTTTGTTTCATGTTCATTGATCTTGTTTCTTGTTTCTCGTTTCTTGCCTTGCCTAGTTTATGCCTGTTTGCAGATCACCTGACCCATTGCCTGCTTTTTTTTATTGTCTCATGATTTGGATTTGTTCGCCTGCCTCTCTTTATTAAAAGCTCTTTTCTGCACTTGCATCCGTCCTAACCTTCATTACTTGGATTACGTGACACCATGAAACAAGTTATCACTTACGTTGTAACAGCTATAAACAGTTGTTCTCTCTCGTTTTCTCTCTTCAAGTTATGAAGACAAAAAATGCAGCAATATGGAGATACTGCAAAAGGACAAGTCTTCCACTGTGAAGACTTTCCTGTCGTTAAAAGCGTAAAGTTGCAGCTTTAACACTGACTGTGACGAAGCACTGACAGTGGAGACTCCTTTCATAAATGCTAAATAAACATCTCCTTACAAAACAGTTTATCATTATTCGACTTATATTATGTGCGTGTCCTCTGTACAAGTCTTTCTGAATTAGTTGTTGCTATGGAAACAATCATGTGTATGAGCGAGTACATTCATATAAACCTGTGAGCTGCCTTGATCATCAGATCTGTGCTGCAAACAGTGCTACGGTAGAATTTTTGTTGAACCCTCTAAACTCTAGACTTCAGTTATTCATCTTAAAGCATGTTACTTAGAATTGACTTTGAATTATTCAGTAATTACAGTCAAACTAATTGTTAAAGATGTATAGTTCCAACAGTGAGGAATGTAAGTATGGACCTCGCAGTCACACAAATACGCCCCTTTTTTTGAAAGACAAAGAAGAAATCCAGTAGAGAATTGTTCATGTTGAAGATCAAAATGGTTGAGACATTTTTGTATAAAACTCTTCTTAAAGAATATTCTTCAGTAATTACCATGAATTATTCAGTAATTACATTGGAAATAAGGAGAAAGGTATTTAGTTATGAGAGTGAGGAATGTAAGTCCGGACTTTGAGTATGGACAGTGAGTATGTGTGTTTGTGTGATCATATATGCTATTTAGTTACTTGAGTAACCCCGGTTCTCTGATAGCATTGAGTGAGGTGTCGGGATACGCCCCTTCCGCATATTCCTCAGAAGCCCTATTACATTACGGCAGCCAGCATTGGCTGGCAGGCATGACGCTTGTGTCTTGAGTGGCTCCCTTCTTCAGTATAAGATCATATAAACATCATTCTAGCATTCAAAACAAGCACACCTCTTCCTCGCTTCACATAGCAAAGAGGGTGATCTGGTGAGACACCTCACTTAATGCCATCAGAGAACCGGGGTTACGCAAATAACCTAAAGTTCTCTTTCAAGAATTCTTTTCTGTGTCTCACTATGGGATATTCTAACTCCTGTATTGCCAGATAGCCTGTTTCAAACCCCTCTGCCAACCAGAAACGACATTTATTTAGTCCTCATGGACTCAGGATTCTACACTCAGTACAGTATGTGCTAATGTCTGTGCTGCATCATCTAACTTATAAAACCTTGTAAATGTGTGCGCTGAAGAACAACTTGCTGTTCTGCTGAAGCATAAGCTGGTGGATAAAAGGGGAACAATGGAATGAATAACTTTGGGCATAAATACAGGATTCGGTCTCAGTACTACCCCTGCATACTACCCCTGCATCCCCCGGCATAAATTGCATACACGCAGAATGTACCGAAAATGCATGCAGTTCATTCATGCGATACGCTGAGGCCAGCGTTAACAGCAGCGCCGTCTTAAACGACAGTATTTTAAAATCAACTTCGTCCAGTGGCTCAAATGGAGACAAGGAAAGAGCGTAGAGTACCAATATTAAATCCCATGAGGGAGAATGCAGTTTCGAGACTGGCAAAGCGCACTGCACACCCTACATAAAGCGGCATACTAAATGGTGCTGTCCCACTGTCTTACCATCAAAGCCTATGTGGCATGCCGAAATAGCAGCCAGAAACACTGGTTGAAAACGCTGTCCACTGATCTCTCAAAGCTTGCCGAAAAAACAGTATCACTGCCACCGAACACTCAAAGGGAATCTCACGCTCAAACACGCCCCATTTACATTCATAAAGAGACCTAATAGAAGAGGCTCTAGTGTTCTGTATTTTTCTGATGACACTGTCGGGCAGCCCAGATGCGTTCAGATTGAACCGTTCACTGGCCAGACTCATAGTGCCAAGCGCTCTGGGTGAGGGTGTAAAATCTCCCGCCCCTGCCTGCAACAACAAGTCTCTGCATACTGGAAGAGACCACAGCTCCTCATAGAGCATATGTATGATCTCCGCTAGCCAGTATTTCCCTGGCCAACATGGAGCTATTAGTATCAGTCTCAGTTTCCCCTGGATAGCAGATCCGCACCCTGACTCAGATTTCCCTGTACGTGCATCGCGTTCAGGTATAGGAAGAGGGCATTGCCACATAAAAAACCCTGCCGGAGCAGGGTTAGCTGACACAAATGGGTCCTGACCCGACAGGCTAGCTTGGCGTGCTAGTCTGCGGTGAAGGCTCTTCATGGTGAAGCACACATTGTGCTCACATGAACCAGGACTATCAACGGCCGCCTGGGCATGTTTCTGCCCAAGGCATGTAGCGCAGACCTGGTGTGTGTCCTTCCATCAAATCTTAATCAAAGACACGAGAATCTCCCCCACTAGCCAAAGTACTCTGCATTGCTGTAGAGTCGAGGTACTAGAGTGGTTCTCACAATAAGCTGGAGTGCGAATTGCAGGAGTCAGGCAAAATACGGCGTGGTGGCCAGAAATTTGCAGAAAAATCCAGTCCCGGGAGGATTAGCCAGCAACTAGCGTGGAGGCTAGCAGTTGACAATTCAAACAGTAGTTCAGGCTTCTGGAGTGAAGCGAGAAGAGGTCTTAGAATACTAGAATGACTCTGTGCCGCTCATCTTATACTGGAGAAGGGAGCCATTCCCAGACACAAGCGTCATGCCTGCCAGCCAATACGGGCTGGCGTAATGTAGTAGGGCTTCTGAGGAATATGCGGAAGGGGCATATCCCATAGTGAGACACCGAAACGAATACTTATAGAGAGGACCAGCTGGTTAAACGCCTCTGTGACACCACCAACACCCAATCCCCTTTTACACTCAAAACACACTCCCATTTACCCTCCCACATGCAGCCACATCTAAAGATTTGGGTATTTCTTTTTCATAAAATGAATTGCACAGGCATTAATGAGTGTATTTAAGCTATTATTTTAGCTATACTTTTTATACTTATGCTTTTAACTTATTAGATATTATTTTCATTTTATTTCAAAATTTAATGCAATATATTTGTACTGTTACTTCATTATTCTTTTCTTCCTCTTCTTTTCCTCTGTCTTATTATTGTTATTGTTGTTATAATTATTGTTATTTTTATTATTAATAATTAAATAATTACTTTATATATCTATTTTATTGTACATTTTTTGGTCCTTTTATGCAATGTTATTTAAACGTTTTCCCCAAAGCCCCATATACACATTCTAGCATGCACAACTCCCAAACAATATACTATAAACATAAAAAAGTCACTTCTGCTTTGACACTAACTGATGTAAATCCGTATGAACCCTATCTTTTATAATCTGATTATAATTAAAGCTCTATTCTATTCTATTTTATTGTATTTTAAGAGATTTCAGAAAATTGTCTTCATTGTGTAACATGTTTCTATATGCAAATAATTATGGCGAATCAATGAATAAGCAAATTATTGTATAATGCCATTTGGTGATTTCTAGATCGTACATCGGCTACATTTCCCCTGAACAGATTTGGTAACACTGTTACATAAAAGTATTTTTGTGCAGTCTATGACCAGCATCTATGACTAACAATGATTGTAGCATTGTTTTAAAGTTTAAAACACAATAAATAGAAATCCATTCTGCTCATTTCCCTTGACCAAGGGAAGCCTCAGTGCTTTAATGGTTTGTTATAATAGCCTGTACGCCCCGCCCCCTCATGCTGTCACTCACCCAGAGGGTCTGCCTTGCCATCTTTATCGGGGACAGTGAACACGCCCACGACCTTATGGCCCTGCTTCCGGAGGCTGGTGTACACTTCCTGTCCAAACAAGCTCTGACCAATCAGCGCCAGCCTCAGCTTATTTTGGTAGCGAGCCTGTGTGGAGAAGTAGATTAATTTCAGTGACACGTCTCGATGAACCTGAAAACTGCACAAAAACCAACATGCATGCATCATTTCACGTTATATTAAGATAACTAATGTATAATAGAGCTGACTTTGTTTTGCTGTCTTTTCACAAGCATGTGTGAATGTTTTAAATAAAGTTAATAGAAATCGCAGTATACAGTATATCAGTTGTTTTATGCTTTTAGTGCACCCATACATGGAGCTATTTGTGGCTGTAGTAGATTTGTTGGGCTGACAACCTTGAAATTACGCCCAAGATAAGAGCCGGAAACTAAAAACAGACGTTTAACAACTTGTAGAGTCAGTCAATGTCAATGTTGCACTCATCAAATAATAATAATAATAATAATAATAATAATAATAAAGACATGTAAAAATAACGCTTTTGCATGTCTTTAGTAATGTGATATGCAGTGTGCCATTCCTCCAACACTTGCTGATGCAACTCAGTGCATATGTTTCTGCTGGGCAGTACCCGAGAGAGAGAGAGAGAGAGAGAGAGAGAGAGCAACAACGTGGCCACTGGGAACACTGTGCAGCTCTACAGTGGACACCAAGACAGCTAGGAAAAGCGATTACAGCCATGAATTGTGCACTATTATGTGCAGATAATGGTAATAAATCAGCTCGCGCACCTACTGCACTGCGCCTACATCTCCAACAGCACCCAAAATGAGAGATTAAAATGACAGTACGGACTATCCTTTAATCATCCAGGATTGCATGCATTAATTCATCTGTCTTTGCTAACCCTATTTTCTTTGGCAGTCTCGCGGCGAGCCTGTTCTACTGCAATTTTTCATTCATTGCTAACAGCAGCAACAAAGCCAGCAATGTTAAACAGGCGTAATCGTTACTCACGGAGGACGTGGAAAATTTCCTAACGACCGTGCTAACCGTCCACAACATGGCGACAATGCAAAGATTTAAAAAATAATAATAAGTGCAAAAAAAATTTAAGTACTCTGGGGACGCACACCTGCTCACGAGCGTGTGTATACGTGCGCGAGCAGGTCAGACTCGCCACAGTCAGTTTATAAGACAGACGGCGACTGTGACGGCTTGTGCGTGCGCGTCATTGTTGTGTACGTGCGCGCCCCCGCTTATATACCGCTGCTAGTCCTCAATTGACAATCTGCCCAACTGTCGACTACCAGCACTTGGTCACAAAAAGCTAGAGTGTATTATTTGTTTTAATCTCCAAATTGTTTCCCAATAGACTAATATTAATATAACTTTTTTTTTTAACTTAATGATCTCTTAAAAGCTCTCTTAGGGCTTACATTCCATCTCAAACGATTCAGTTAAAACCCCACACCATTATTCTGAATCAGGATTGATGCATAAATTAGCCTAAATTAGGGTTTATGCATCCAAACTTTGGGAATAAATTCATGCTTCTTCATACAAGCTTGTTTGATGCTGGATTTGAAGCATTTTCTGACAACATTTATTTATTTACATTTATTCATTTAGTAGATGCTTTTATCCAAAGCGACTTACAAATGAGAGAATACAAGCAAAACAGGCAAGACAGTTTAAATATGCTAACTATAGATTTATAGAAGTACTAGAGAAAATGCTTCTGGTACTGGTTCCTGAAAACCTATTAATTGTGCTAAGGTAGGACAGTTTGGTAAATTAAGACATATTGTCAGTAAAAGGATACCTATAATTTTGTATTATTCTGCGGCATACACCTCACACTTCAGGATTAAATTTGAACAAAGGTATTGATCCAAATGTGAGGACCAAATCTGTGGAACAAGACAAAATGTTATGCATCATGATATAGTCTCAAACTAATAAAGAAACAAGAAGTAAAGCAGGTAGCATTGCTGTCTCAGAGCTCTGTGTTGTGGGTTTGATCCTGAGCTCGGGTTACCTTCTGTGCAGAGGTTTGCATGTTCTTCCTGTGCCCTCTGAATTCCTCCTACTGTCCAAAAACACTACACGGACTGGCTATGGCCCAAGGTGTGTGTGGGTGTGTGTGTGTGTGTGTGTGTGTGTGTGTGTGAACAGTGCCCTACGATGGACTGGTGTCCCAGCTGTGGTTTATTCAACCAGTGCAAGGCCAGTGTGGCCTTGCAACCAGTGTTCCCAGTATAGGCTCCAAATCCACCGTGACCCTTTCTTTTGCAGGTGATGGTATCTGGTCCATCTATTCATTATCATAATAAAATCGCCTTGCCCCAGGCTGTAGTCTGTGCTGGAGTTTTGGGTGGGGTGAGTTTTTCCAGAGCCTCTTTGTTACAATATTGTATATAATGGCTGAGTTGTTATTACTTCTGCTATAACTATTGAAACTATTACTTCTTAAAACTATAACTGCTTAAATACCGCTTATAATATAATTTTATATAATATAATGCGTTATAATTGAGCAATTTCTGAGAATCGGTAAATGCAATGCATTAGTGACTTTCCTTATAAAGATTATTATAAATTCTTGGGAACATATTTTGATGTTAACAAACTGGATGTGATTTGTGATTTGATTTCCAGACCCTCCAGGGAATACAATAAACTCCATTTTGTCTCTGCAATTTACATTTATATACCAGGGATTTTAAATATAGCATATTTTTACTGAATCCAAAAAGGCACTTCAGAGACTTCCACACTGGTTTAGTGTAATTTACCCCCCCCCCCCCCCTTATGCAACACGTTTGAATTCTTGATTCTGATTTATCAAAAGGTGCTGATTAATTCTTTTTATAACAGGAGTGCAGTCTGCAAGGCTATATAAAAAGGAGCTTGTTCTAATAAATTACAATTTCTATAATAAAAACCTATAAGGATTTGTATGGAGGATGCTCCACATAAACAGAGTTTTAAAAGTGTCTAATTGTTGATTTCGAGATGTTTTATTATTTTACGCATAGGTCTTTGTGAGTTGTGGTTTCTTGGTAACATGACAATGTGTGCTTTTGTATTGTTAATTTAGGGGGGGAGAAAAAGACGAAAAAGAGGACGGTGAGGGAATGACTGTTTATAGCTGCTATAAGTGATAACAGGAACAAACTTGTTTTGCAGGGGTTCCACAACATTAAATGTAGCAGTAAATGGATAAAAAAGTATTGGAATTCTTTAAGTAATAATAAAATGTAATGATTGGCAAATTACTACGGTGTAAGAGCAGTACAACACTTTGGAACATGCTGATATTGGACAATAATCAACTTCAGGGTGGAAACAGAAACTCCAGCTTTCCGTTCAGTTGTCAGTGTCAACTATTTGTACATGTTTTGCCATTAAACAAGCATTTGGAAATAAAGTAATTTGATGTAAATTGAGCATAATAAGTGAATGTAATTTAATTGTGGATATATTCACAATCCTAAGCTTTTAAAATAAAAACAAATAAATAAATAAAAGGCTCACACAGTTTCAAAGGGGCAAATGTGATTTATTCTTACTTGGTGTACATCTTAACAGATATTAAAAAGAGGACAGTAAGAGCACTGCTGGTGGATCTTTAGTGGGGCTTCGACCCACAAAGGTTACAGAATGAAATGGAGTCAATACATAACCAATTCAATGAAACCAGGGAATCTATTCAGTCATGTGGTCTGGTATAGGGGGAGTCAACAACCAGAAAAAGACACTGGAACAATTCACTGAAAGAACGAAAAAGTGCTTGAATTAACTAGTACACACAAGTGACTGCATTACAATGGCATTAGATTTATTTTAAAAACATGTTTCCTCTGATCAGTCAGTACCTTATGTGATACATGGATTTAAACACAAGTTGGGTGCTTTTATACAAACATAAATAGTTGAAGCACATCTCTCAACAGAATCCTCACACAGTCTGGATATAGCACCTGTTATTACACACGAATAAGAGGTCCTAGTTCACAACAAAACCAACAAGCAAAAGATAAACAAGCTCAGTCATGTTTTGTCCTTGGAAGATGAAACCCATCACATTGTGCATGCAGGAGGGGTCTCATTCTGACATTTCTACACACATCTCAGCCAATAATCCTACAGTTCTTGGCTTTAGGACTAGACCAGCAGCTGATGACATCACAGGAAACGGATCCCAGCTCCAAACTGTACACCGTCACATATCCTTCACAGGGAAACAGAATGAAATTAAAACTCACAAAAACACAAAAAGGCACACAAACCAAAAACACAAAGGAAAATACATTAAAGGGAAAAATTATTTATAAAGTGCAAAATAATGGAGGCACTCAAGTAACCCGAAGTGATATTAAGGCAATTGCTTCAAAGTGGATAGGCTGTTTTCCCTTCTGCTTATTATTATGACTTAAGCTGTTTTACAGCATTTCCATAATGTCTCATGAATCAGACAGATTTGAACGCAATTTCTATGCGACTTTGATGAATGTCCCACATGGACACCCTAAAGATTTGCACTTCCCGAAAACAGTTTCTGCCCAAGTCTCACCCTTAGTTCAGTGCATAATCACGCTGTCATACTGTTGAGTTGTACAACAGTATAATAACTGTGGCTATATTTATAAAGACTGTCTTCTACTCATCCCAAAGCTCTAAGCCTATATTCACACTTGCAGGTGCTTGTAGCACTTTGTGTTTCATAGTTTGTTTCTTGCGAGTGTGCAGTAACCATTTAAATGGAAACTAATGACAGGAAAGTCATGAGTGGGGAACTGAAGACATCTCACATTACATGCGCCATATAACTGGCCCAAGGAACCATTTGCATTTACTGTTTATTTTTTACTCTTCTACACCTGTATATTGTAATGACTTATAATCCCACTATCTGGTGTCACCCAGAAAAGACCAGGTTTCCTTTTGATTCAAGGTGTTCCTCAGGTTGTCTCAGGGAGTTTTTCCCCCTCACCGCTGTCACCTCTCGCTTGTTCATTAGAGCTGTAAATCGACATGCGGTGATTTCTGTAAAGCTGCTTTATGACAAAGTCTTTTGTTAAATTGTTTGCTGTACAAATAAAAATGTTACCGAATTAAACTGAATAAACTGTGCAAATACTTATGGATTGAAATGTACTGTATGTGTATGCTGGTACCTGTCTCCGCTCTGAACACCCATGGGAATGCAGTAATTGAGCTCTAGTCTTGCGATGTTTCCCAACCGGAGGATGATGCCTGCACCGTAGGACCAGCGAATACATTCCGCTAACTTCTGCAAGTGTGCGTGTGGACCCTCTCCTAAACAACGGAAACAAGTGCTCAGCAATATTTACTCAAAATGACCTGCCTTTTCTTTCTTTCTTTCTTTTTTTTTTTTTTTTTTAAGTCCTGCATTACGAAATCACAAATAAAGAGTGGTAAATGCAGTCTAATCACTTATGCACATGGTCAGAGGGCATATTGGAGGTGATTAAGGTGATTATGGTCTTTGCTTGTACTATGTTTCTTGATAGCTGTGGAGAGTTTAAATCTCAAAGGAAAAAAAAAAGGTAAATGTAAAGAAAACCTTTTAAAGACTCTGGTTAACTTCTGCAAGCATGAAAGGCGTGAATGAATGACAGATATTAAAAAAAAACTTTATTACAGTTTAAGAAATTAACAATTTTGAGAAACTCTGACTATGTTAAAATACAAATTTAATAACTGCCCTTCATGCATATTAATACACATATATACACATAGTCTATGTATGAGTTCAAATATAAAATGTTCAAATACAATCTAAAACAAAACTTAAGACAACAAGAATTATGAGGGATGTGAATATAGCTTCAAGCACATCTGCTGGATGAATATGAATTGTTTCACGTGAGTCTTTTGATTTTCAGGCAACTCTGACATACTGACCGTAGTTGAGGTTGCAGAGATTTCCCGCATTAAGGAAGAAGTGTGTTCTGAAGAGATCAGCGAAGCTGCCCCGGGTAGTGCGAAACGGAAGCGGTGTGTACAGGTGGAGCCCTCCAGCCCAATATGCGTCTCCACCTAGGTAGTCACCTGAACAGGTATAGAGGCAGACACATAATTTTGAAGAAACTGTCTAATTCTTAATTCTAGATCTCTGAAAAGTGAATTTTTTTTTTTTTTATATGTAAAGTGTCTGTGAAACAGAACCGACCTTCACTCTGTGGGCCGATGCAGTACATGCCAAATCCTCTCACGCTGGTCGGACCACCCAGGTAGAACCTGACATCAGAAATAAATCACACAGCAACACACTGCCATGAATCATGTACTCCAAAATGAATTACAATTCTTTATTTATGCACCTAAATGCTGGGAGTCTGCAGGAATACTTAAGTTAGATTTAATATTATCCAACTAAAATTGAATTGAAGAACTAATTTGCAGTGATGCACTTTTTGTTCTGGTTACAAACCCAAATGTTATTAAGCCAGATAGACAGCACTGACTGTGTGAAACCCACTGTTTTTGGATTTGATACACAAATATGGAGTGGAACGTGGATTTGGAATGTTTATTACAGCAACAGAATTGCTTAAAAGTAACGTAAAAAGTTTAAAGGTGAAAATGTACACAGATTTTGCCTCTATGACGTTATATGCAGAGTAGTTTCATCTGATTTGCCAATACACTACTGCAGTTTAACGTGTCATTTAAAAGGTAGTGTTTCGCTGAACTCACATGGTTTTAAGTTACTGACTGATGGAGATTTTTAGAAACTGCCCAGCAAGTCAGTAACATCAGTAGTATACTCAGTTGTACGACACTAGTCATTTTTCTGACAGACTGTGGTGCATGAAATGGAAAATGACACATACCTGTCAGCAATGGAGATGGGTTGACCCCCAATAGGAACGATCATCCCTCCCCATAGAGATGCCGAGAGCACCTGAATAACATACAAACATTTTTAGTTTTTATACAACTAAAAAATGATATTCAGTCCAATGGGATTTCTCACAAGATGCACTTACAGAGCCCCAGAGGAATGGTTTGTTTAACTGCAGCTCAAAGTCTTCCTTCAGGAAGCTTGTATCTCCTCCGGTGTAGCCCGCTAGCTCCTGTAACAACATAGCCAGTGTACTCAGTTCATTAACACAGCTGAAATTCTCATCAGTAACCAAATGGGGTGCAAAGCAGACATCGTGAAAATATTTCACTGCCTGAACACACCTGGTTGATCCGCAGTAAGGCACCTTTTCTTGGAAGGATGGCAGAGTTCCTGGTGTCTATAGTCATTGTGTGCTGTCAGTGGAGGATAGACGTTTAAAAAAATTTCAAACTAACAGCAGAGGTTATTACTGTTCACTCATGTTCACAGAATATTACTAAAATACAGTCTGGTACAAACATTTACATACATTTTGGTTAAAATGACAACTTTTAAAACTGTTATGAATTGATGCCGTGTTGTTGGATACACCCACATTTCATTTTTAACATTATGGATTTCTTTTGTGTGTGTAAATATAGAGATGCAGTTTCCTTTTTACCATCCAGAACCCATGTACACAAACCTCTGCACTTGACTACTACTTCGCTAAGATAACAATAACGTTAATGAGTCTTTATTGGTCACAGCACAGTGAAATTCTTCTCTTCGCATACCCCAGAATACCAGGAAGTTGGGGTGAGAGTGCAGGGTCAGCCATGATATGGTGTTCCTGGAGTAGAGTGGGTTAAGGGCCCTGCTCAAGGGCCCAACAGTGGCAGGTTGGCAGCGCTGGGGCTTGAACCCCTGATCAGTAACCCAGAGCCAGACAGTGCTGGAGCTTGAACCCCCGACCTTCCGATCGGTAAACCAAAGCCTTAACCGCCAAGCCACCACTGCCCCGCTGTAAACAGTTTTTAATAGAAAAAAAAAGATTTAACATGATTTTCCTGGCTTAAGCTTGAGATAACCCACCGAGAGAGCAGATTTGAGAGTGTGGCCGCTTTCTTCTCGCACGGCAAATGATGCGCTGCGTGCGAGACAGCTCAGCTCCCGCCATACACCCTCCCACTTCACTGTGTGATCCGTCATCCACAGAGGGAACTAAGGGAGAGAAGCGTAAAGGTTGAGTCAAAGTTTCAGACTGCAGAATCAATGTGCTAGTTGTTACTGATTTGTATAACAGTACAACTAAGGAAAAAGGTTTTTAGACAAACACCACAAGTACAGTATAGTGCAAAAGTTTGGAAGAAATGCTGTAGAGTAAAGATGCCTTCAAAAATAATGAAATTAAATGTTTCCACATTTAAAGAAATACTATAAAGCGCAGTAAACAGTAATAAATGAAACAAAGTCAATATTTCACACTTTGCTTTAAAATAAATAAAAGTAGTCTCAGGTACAGTTTGTGCAGTTTAATAAGGAAATGAGCTGTAAGTTTTATTGAGCATGTTGCAGAACCAGTCACGGTTCTTCTGGAGACTTTGACTGTCACACTCGCTTCTTATTTTTGCAGCAAAACCCAGCAGAATTCATTCATTTTTTGTTTGAAAAGTGGTCTCTTATGTAATATGCTGCTTTCTTTACTTACATAAAAACATTTTTCTGTAAAATTTAATTTTGTGCTAGAAAACTAATGTTTTGGAAATCTAAAATGTTTTTTGTACTGACTCATACAGTACAAAATGTATAATGAGAAGTTATAAAATAAAAATCTGTTACAAAAATAGGGTGCCTAAAACTTTGACACAGTACTATACATGCCTGTACACTCTGTATCACACACACACACACACACACACACACACATATTTTGCTACAATACACTGTCATAGAATCATCTCAATGGGTCCTTCATCAGTATTACCATCTGCACAAAATCTACTAATACAGTTAAAATGTCAGTGACATTACTATTAACTCAATGGAAATCTTTGACTTCTTCTCACACTTATGAGTCCATAGGTTTGTGAAACAGGAAACAATTAAATCTCTAATGAGTGGCTCCATTCAGAGATTTCACAAAGTCTGGGATCCATGTTCTTATGGGTTATTTACTATCTAAAATACAAATGCAGCTGGTTTCTGCACTGTATATAAAAATGACAAATTGGACTGACTTTATTCATTTTTTTGGCATAAGAATTTGGTTTAGTATTTTTCTGTGTAGTTTAATTCAATATTAAATATACAAGAAGGGAAATTCCATTTATTTTGTTGCCAGAGTTCAGCACATTATTTGAGAAGCAACTGCAGCAATAAAATAACATGCTATCATGTATAAGGTAAAATAGTATAAGATATTTAATTGTCATTGTAGCTTATACTGTTAAATTCCATTGGGTGTGCTTATTATTATTATGTTTTTGTAAGGCATGTATACTGAATATTATATTCCAATCAGTGTGTTTTGCATCAGTTTGAAAATTTCAACAAATAACTCCATAAATCCAGACACAAACACAGCCTTGAGCCACCTAAGGAAAAAAATCGTAACATAAAGTACATAAAGACCAGCACAACTCGTATACTGTGGGACCTCTGAAGACACCATCCATTAAATATAAACAAAACTAAACAGAACCATGAACATGGTCTGTGCTCTATGTGTGCTTTACAAAAGTGAAACTATTGTCACGTGAATGAGAGTGACATCACAGTGAATTACATGTGTAATACATGAAAGAAAAATAAAACAGGCACAAACTATTTTAACAGCGCAAATGATATGCATACAATTAGAAATAGGATCTCACTCTTGGCTATAAACTAGAATGCATTCACTTGTTCAACTTCACTTGATCCTGATCAAGGTCGCCATCTGGAGTCTATCATGGCAACACCAATAACATCCCAGTACCTCAACCTGTACTCGATCCTTCCTGTAGCAGCCGTTTTTGAGAGACGGAAGGAAACTAGAGCTTGGGTTCAAACCTTGGATCCTGGAGCTGTGACACACCGATGCTACCTGTTGCACCACTGAAATATAGTCATTACAATACCTCTACTGTTAAACAAAACTCCCAGATACAAATACACTTGAGCTGATATAAGCTTACATTAAGTTCTGTGGAAACTCCCCTGTCAGTCTCCTTCAGTGAACTCCACGGAAATTGGCCAGTCACTTTGTAAAGGTTTAATGCCAAACTGCATGAATGAACATAAAAGGAATTTGGTTAAAGGAACATTTTCATAAAGTGAAATCAGTTTCCCAAAATAAACTTTTAGGGCCATACTTGCGTTCATAATAGCCAGACTGAGGTTTAAAGAAAGACAAGCCGTATGAGGTTTCCTTAGTCCCATAAGAAAACTGGAAGGTGAGCTTCTCTCCACGACCAAGCATGTTCGGTAGTTTAATGCCGAGCACCTGTATAGAGGAACATACAGACCATGTTCTTATATTAAATACACAAGAAGGGAAATAACATTCAATTTGTTGCCAGAATTATCTTCAGTATTATATTTGGTATTATTTGAGAAACAACACTAGTAATAAAATATGTTATACAGCATCAAGTTTAATATTATAAGATAAGAGATTTCATTGTTATTGTAGCTTATACAATGAAATTCCATTCTCAACAGTCCAGCTTAGTAAAGTAACAAGTGACAAAAATATACACGTTAAACATACAATCCAATGACAACAACAAACTTAATAAACAACCAGTGTGGTAAATAGTCTTAAATAGTATTAATATGTGTTGAATAGCATGTGTTCTTGTAAATTAAACGGACTGTGGGTGTTGTGTCCCTCACCATGCTACCCTCATTGTTTCCAACCATGGTGTTATAACTGCCCGTTATCCTCTTCATCTCCGTTACCTCAAATGTCACATCCAGACCATTAGGCAAGGCATCATCTCCTGAGAACCAGAGCATCAGAGTTAGGAACATCATTCAGGCAGGATGTCGATTAAAAATATTTTTATACCATAGCATGTTTGAATGCTCGAAAAAGATTAGGCTGAAGTTGTACATGATTTTCCTATAAACATCAGGGCTTGGAAAGTAGTTCTGATAGGTAATATTAATGTGCTCATTCTAATATATTACTGTTTCTATAGTAACAGCTCATACAATAGAGATCGAGCAAGAGAGAGAAAGAGAGAAAAACAGAGAGACTGGTGAGGAAATGACTGTTTGTCACGGCTATAATATCAGCGAGAACAAGAACCAACGTTTCGCACATTAATAATTAAACGTAGTTATCATTGGGAATATGCTGTGGTATAAGCAGAATAACACACTCCAGATCAGGGCGTTATAACCACTTCCCCCCTGCCAGAGTGCATTATTTTCATACAACAGCATGATGGTCAGTCGTGTTATTCCTCAATTGGGACATTTTGTTGAACCATAGACTCTGCTATATAATCACCAGTATTAATACAAGCACTCATGCTCCATTCACAATTACAATAAAACACACACAGACACAAAACAGTGTGCATATTGTACCTTCTGAGATGTCAATAAGAACTTCCACCTCTTTGAATATGCCCAAACGGAGCAACTTCATCCGAGCTTCATGTGATTTCCTCATCACCTGCAATGCAAACATATAAAACAGCATTTACCTCACAAAGTCCCACCGTCTGAGCGAACCATCTTGTCTTGACTTAATCACTACACTCACATCAATGAGATTTTTGGCACTGAAGACATCGGCGATCTCATAGCCCAGGTAGTCCTCTTTAGTTCTTCCCAAGCCTTCGATGCTGACATGCTGCACGACAATCTAAAATGATCAGAATCATAAGACAAATAGTTGAAAAAGAAGATCAGAGCATACTACCATATGTGTTTACAGCCAGTTTTTCCTTCTTCTGTTTCCAACTCTAAACTCTGGTATCTTGCTAATCTCCTGAAACAGCATAACCCATCATGAGCACTTCTCAGTTGAAGAATTGCTGTTAATTCCAATATATATATAATATCTCTGAAAGACTTAAGGAGAGAGCTTAATCCTGTTAGATCATTTAAACCAGACAGACCTGGAATTAATACATTTTATTCAAGCAATGAAGTGAACTCACATCTTTATTTTCCAGGACTTCTTTCTTGGGTTCCTGCTGTGCCTCCACCACTTCCAGGTCATCAGGGTGAACGCCCAGGTCGCGCCCGTGCATCGGGACAGGGTCCATGCTCTACAGTTTAACAGTACAAACCGAAATAATCACTGCAAACATATCGCTCATTCATACAATATGCATAATGCATGAACGGAATGACAATCCAGCTGTGCAGAGATACCCTGGAGGGCACTGAAGCACTGAAACACTACAGAGGGACATTACATTAGGCATGGATAGGAGAGGTCACACACAAATAAAGCGTATTTTCCATTGAGCCTTCTCAAAATACAATTACCCTTGCGTGCACCGTCCCCATATTCACGTCCTTAAAGTTGTATCTATTTTTTAAATTTGCTGAATAAACGCTGTTATCCTGAGGATGTAGATTTTCTTATTTAACAGCAGACCCGACCCCTTTCCAGGGAGACGCCATGACACACGCGCAGCCGCGCTGCAAGTCTGCGTCGTGATTGGCCAGAGAATGCGGCGTCACGACAGAATGGGCGGAGCTACGCGTGGTAAATCCGGAAGCGCCATGTAAATCCGGATGATCCCGAGTAGAATAATGTAAAGCGTAAAAGTGAATTTTTAGATCACAATATTCATAAATAGATAATTACATTACAACAACATTACTCTTAACTCTCTACTTATAAGACAGAGCAGACTTACTATATTTGAAAAAAAAACTATTAGAGGCTTGCACAACTCTATAGCACCATTTAGTGAGTTATGCAATGAACAAAACATATGGGGTGTGCTGTGAGAGGAAAATAATCAACAATGAGGTGGTGCGATTAACACTACTTACTGTTACTGTTATGTTTGAGTGTTTTAGTCCTCTTATATGTAGGCTACTACAGCGATTTTCCAATATGCCAACACTTACAATATTTTATTAATTAAAGAACATCATACAGTTTAGTTGTCTACAGTTACATTTAATGTTATTGAATGCCCACAAAACAAATGTTATCACTTAATTTATAACAGCTATAAAACAGTTTTACTCACAAAACCTCTCTTTTCTTATCTCCTTATTGTAATAAACAAAAAGACAAAAAAGCAGCTTGGCGCATTACAGAGAAAACACAAATTCCTTTGTCCTGAAAGCTTTCCTGTGGTGGAAAACTCACTGACTGTTACAAAGCGCTGACACTGGAGACTCCTTCCATAAATGTTAATATATGTCTCCTGACAGAAATTTCACCATATCAACAAATTTTATTTCTAGAAAAATCCATTAAATTTTTATCCTTAAATATATGTGGAGCATCTGCTGTATAAGTCCCTGTGAATGAGAAGTTACTAGACAAAGGATAACTTATTGAAACATGTGCTTTAATATATACCTGATTTGAATTACAGCCAGAATTGCTGTTATAGAAACTTAATCAACACTCTCTGACCAATCAGATTTGATAATTTACCATTACCGTGGAAACTATTCTATACTATCAGTAGACAGTTTATTGGGTACACTTAGATTATAAATGCAGTCCATGGCTTTTTTTTTTTTTTTTTTAAAGTTACAAGAACAAACAGGGCCACTGCTGATCAAATATTATTTGGGGGACTGTCATGGCTTGGTTCATGCTTGTAGAAGTGGCATAGTGTGGAATTGATATGAGTGTGACAGTGGCATTCTGGGATTTTTAACGTAGCCAGTAATAGACAGCAAGTATCTAGTTATCTTTCTTACTTTGTAAAAAAAATCTCATTCAGCCACATCACCCTTGTTTATTTGAATTGATTACAAACTTCACATTAAGTTAGCAACAACTGCTGCCATGTCCAGACTAAACAGGTTTCCATGTCCATAACCCCATATTTGGACATACTGTCATGAAAGTTAAAAAAGAAAGAAAGAAAGAAAAAGAAAGAAAGAAAGAAAGAAATTTGACAGCATTCGACCTACATTTAGTTTTTGAGCGGAAGCAATTAAATCTGGTGATTTAACATAATCTATTATTATATAATTTCTAATTAATCTTTGTGATATATTCACTGGCACTCCAGTTTAGATGTAGATTTAAATAATAAATCTTGGATTTATTATTCAAGTAAAACTTAATTTGTCAACCAATTAATTATTGAGTACTATACTGTATAACCTAAAAAAACCTTATAGATAGATCTTATAAATAGTCCTATACCTATAGTCCTATACCATTAGACATAACTAATTAATCATCCAAACATAGAATGCACTTTTTTTTATTGTGACACTATACTCTTCTATTGAAGCACTGTCTGTTACAACCTATTAGAAAACAAACCCCCCAATATGATTCATGCTGTATATAACTGCTTTAAAAATATTTACAGAGAGATGTGTGTTTGGTGCTTGACTGATTTACCAGCACCATTAGTGTGAATGGTTGAGATTTGTTGTCTAAATACGTGGTCATCAATGTGGCCAGCAGAGGGAAATATAATCTCTGTAATCACATCTACAGGGCAGCACATCCTTCAGGAATACAGAATAACGGGCCTGAACTCTGTACCTTATACTATATATTTGCCTGTAGTCGTTAAGTAAAAATAATATTTTTATTACTCAGACAGTCAATATGAATTACCTGCACATGGCGAGGTGTGAAGGCGCCTCAATAGTAAATTTCTTTATAAATTAATTACTTTAAATTAATAATGAACTGTGGTGAATTGGTCTATTAATAAGTGCGTTTATTAACTCTTCTGTGCTTTTATATAAGCTCAACAGATTGTGGGTGTGTTTGGAGAGCATTTCTGTCTCTCTGGAACCGTCCAAACCATGCTATCTGTACTAAAACCGCAGATATACTAGGCCTATTGATAGAATCGATATGCTGTGTTCATACACTATTTAGTGGAACAGTGTGCGGTTTTGGACTATGCCTTTCCCAATTGCGCACTCTCTCTCTCTCTCTCTCTCTCTCTCTCTCTCTCTCTCTTTACACGTCCAGTCTCCTCCTCAAAAACGTGTAAGCCAATGAGAAGCTCTTACTCTCACCTCTCTCTCTCTCTCTCTCTCTCTCTCTCGCTCTCTCTCTCTCAGAGTCCCGACCGTTCCTCTTATCACAGAAACCCGCATCTCTGGCAAACTGCACTCAATCACAGCTCTCGCCATGGCAAGTGCGCGCTTTCCTCGGCTCCTCTGTTTGCTTTTTGTCCTCATCAACATTTGCATTGTGAGGGGAAATTTCGGGACAGCAGGTCAGTCCTCTTATATCTTACCTTCATCTTCATTTTCAGCATTATCTTTCATCTCATTCCACTGGCAAAACTTTTAACACCATGTCCATATCTCCAAATACTTCATTAACGCACAAATGATCTCCAACTAGGCTACCCGTCCAGATCAATGTAAAGGTTAGTTCATTGCTGTGTATTTTGTGAACTGCTCAGTGCTGCCTAATTAGATCCCCTGATGATCCTCTTCCTTCAGTTTTATAAGGAAACCTAATAAGTGTAACTTTGTTTTTACGCACGCGTGTGCGCAATAACAAATTCTATTGTATGATATAGTTGAAAAAGCCTACATGGGGTCTCTGAGGGCGTCCATCTGGTCCAGGGCTTGTGTGGGTGTCGATCCTCCGACTTATCGACCCCTCACGGGTATACTATAGACCCTCATCGATATCCTTATCGACCCCTCACTGGCATCATCGACAGTTTGCAGAAACACTGTGGGCTTCTGTAATAGCAAATCAGTCGATATCTAACCATGAAAAGACCCTGAAACTGAATGTGACTTGGGATGTGTGTGTACATACATACATATATATATATATATATATATATATATATATATATATATATATATATATATATATACACACACACACACATATATTTACAATATTTCATTTCGATATAAAAAATATGAGCATTTCTTTATTTGTTTGCTTATTTATTTATTTATTTACATTTTGTAGATTACCAACACTTGGGTAGCCAATAAAAATTTTACAAAAGATACATAATGAAGCATTAATTTCCTGTTGCAAAAACACTTTTATGCTAAAATCTATATAGCATACACAGCAATTAACAACTGTGTTGATTAAAGAAAATTTCCATTAAAAAACAATGAAACTATTGCTCTTTAAAGCAGTTTAAAACTGTATTTTAAATTACATTACATGATGCCATGTTATGATTGATTATGTGTGCACCTCTTTAATTTAACGCCCACTAATATAGTCTGTGTGTCAGCAGACTTCGTCTAATATGAAATAACGGTTCCACCCATGAAATGTAATTATGTTTTCATTTGTGTGTTTAAGTTGTTAAGATATTATTATATTTATGTTGTTACTGTACTGTTTGATTTAGTTGAAGTCTGAGCATTTTGATTCCACAGTGGAGCAGTGTTTTATAAGTCTAAAAAGGAAATAAGCAAACTGTATGGGAATAAATAAAAAATGCAAAGACCTATACCCTGAAATGGACTGGTGTCCGATCCAGGGTGTATTCCCACATTGGGCATAGTTTTCCCAGCATAGGCTTTGGATTGAGTGGATTGAATGAATGGAAAGACCTTCTGTTCTTATCCAGTTATTGGACAATTATCTTGCTGCAATCTTAAAAATTAATGAAATGGATGAATTCCTCAATCCATCCATCCATCCATCTATCCATCCATCCATCCATTCATATGTCATGTATCTCTTACATTCATGCATATAGCTCATGTCTTCAGTAGTACTTCGTAAACTTAAATATGCTTAAAATTCTGAAAGAGTTATAAATTCAACACATACGATTATTGAGAGAGCGAGTTTTCTTATTTTAGGTCTCTCACACTGTGCTGCTACTTGTTGTCCTGTTTTGTCATTATTTTCCCTACTGAAATATAGTAATAAATTACAAAACCAAGGAGCAGCTTCAGCCAAAGCAATGCATTGTTCAGCCAGACAGCAAAATCTGAAGGTCTTCAATTATGAAACCTTCCTGAAATCGTCCTATTATTCAGTTTAATTTGAGTTGTATAGCACTTGTAACAAAACAGCTTTGGGCAGCACCACCTCACAGCTCCAAGGTCCCTGGCCCGATCCTGAACTCAGGTTATTGTCTGTGTCTGTGAGTTTTGCATGTTCTCCCTCCCAAAAACATGCCAGTTAGTTGAATTGGCAACTCAGTTGCCTCAGTTGTCAATGCGTGTACATGGCGTGCATGGTGCCCTATGAAGAACTGGTGTCCCAACCAGGGTGTATTCCCACCCCAGACACTCCAGGTATAGACTCTGGAAATCCGGATGAAGATTTATATCCCTAATGAGCAAGCCAGAGGTGACAGAGGTGAGAATAAACTCCCTGAGACGAGATAAGGAAGAAATCTGGAGGAGAACCAGAGTTAAAATGGAGCCGAGCATCACCAGATAGTGGATTTATAAATCATTTTGTACTAAGTATGTTTACAGGATGTTCAGTCTGAGCAGATTGTGAATAAGAGTCTTATAATCACAGTACAGTCTTTATTATTACAGCAGCAGATCCAGATGAGATTATGCCCTGAAGCAATGGTGAGACTTGGACGTAAACTGTAACACACGGATAATGGAGCACTACCAGTGAGTAACGTATGCTGTCTCTCTCTCAGACACAGATGAGTGTTCCATGGGTACAGATGACTGCCACATCGATGCTCTGTGCCAAAACACCCCAAAGTCTTTCAAGTGCATCTGTAAGGCTGGTTACAGGGGAGACGGCAAGCAATGTGAAGGTGGGTTTTCATTCTTCACATGTAAATGCATCCCTGTACAGAAATTTACATGCTTATACTCTCTCTTTATTTTGCTCTCGTACTTTATTCAGTGTGGGTTATACAGCTGTTCCCCAGCTCCTGCTGTGGGACTTAATTAGTGTGGAGGAAATGGGGTGTGAGGATGGTGTGAGGTGCTGCCCCAGCATTCACACCTCCAGCCCCTTTTCTGCCTGAGAGCACAGCACAGCTTGAGCTAATGCATGTACACACACACACACACACACACACACACACACACACACACACACACACTCACACACACACACACACACACCTTAATTACTCTTGTGCACTTACATACTCACATAATGATACATAACAGGACAACATATTGTATGAGGCACACACATTTGTGCATTGCATTCTGACAAATTTACTCATGTGTTCACACAGACACATCTGCACACACATCTGCAGACTCTAGGCCATTCATGTCCATGCAATATGCATCTATAGCCATAATGACACTGTGAGCATATTTGATTCCAGCAACTGATGCGCATTATCACTTTAAGCAAAACCTTACTTTTCCCTATAAACTCATGACTGGACAATAAAATATTTCTTTATTTGGTTTAGCATTCACCTGCCTTCATGTACACACACACACACACACACACACACACACACACATTTTGCATGTGAAAAAAGCTCTCCAGTAGAGCTCAGTGTTTTATTTTGAGAGCGAAAAAGAAAGAAAGAGCAATACTTAGATCGTTAATATCACGACAATCTGCATTCGACATCTGTGTATTCTGGATTATTCTTTCTCTCGTTCCTCTTCCTTACCCAGATGTTTAGAGCTAATGTTTCAGGAAGTGAGGAAATGTAATTTCTATCTATTATGGAACCTGAAACCCATTTCAGCTCCATTAATGAATTAGGAGGATTTGAAATGGAATTGAATCAGGCCGTGCTCGGGACAATATTCCCGATGCTGATGTCTGAGGGTAGAACAACCCATCTTTTATTTCCTTATTTCCTGTAAGGAACCAGACGAAATGTTCTGGAGCTTTCACGAGCCAGTTCCTCCCACCTTAAAAACCACAGTCTACGTGCCACAGAAGTGCGAGGATTGATAGCTTTGCTCCAGTATGAGTGCAAATCTGTGTGATGTACGTGTAGGTCAGTATTTCTGTTCTTCTGTTTGTCTTGCTCTTATTTTCTTCCTTTCTCTGTGGCTAGACGTACACAAAGGCTGGTGTGTCGTGGAAAGGAGGTCTAAAGCAAGAGCTCAAATTGAAGCCCTTCATGTTTAGCTTATGTTTGGAAGCTAAGTTAAAAGAATTACAGAATGCTCCAACTTATTGTTACTTCGTCACATCGCCTGCTTACACAGTAACGTCCTCGGCTCTGAATGTAAAGAGCTCCGAGACACCATGGTGTTGATTAGCGGTAGGAAGTCGTGGCACGCTTTGGCTTTTGTGGTCGAGCATGTGGTGTCTCCGGGACTCTGTGATACTACACAGGCTTCCGATGTGGATCCAGAGTTGGGCACTGTATTTTGGCATGCAAACAGAAACAACTCGCAGACAATTTATGGCTCATTTTGGCGCCAACTTCAGACAATGAGCCTGTACACTAGATTATTCCTGTTACACGGGTGATTCCACTATTTAGCCATTGAAACTCTTTCTTTTCAACACCGAATCTAAGAAAACACACACTTTTCTATTTATAATATGTTAACCCATCTCATTTTTTACAAAGTTTATTTGCTGACAATGGTTGCATTTGACAGTTTTTAAATGAGAAACAGGATTTTTTTTAGATCATAAATCTAATGATATAAGGACATAAAGGACATTCTAGTGATTTCCTTTAAAAAAAAAATCTATAAATCAATTTATTTACTAATGGATCAATCGATTGATTTATTGATTGAACTTACTGGATAATTACTAGAGTAATCTTTCAAATTGACCTCGTCAAGTGATATCACAATATCATTTAAAATAAAGAAAAAAGAACTTACTTTCCTTCTTCCCATAATCTTCAGGAACGTCTGATGGTGCAACTTCCTGTTGAACATGACTTGTGGATATTCCAAATATTTCATAGGGGTGAACCCAGGTAACAGGGTTGAGTAAATATGAGCTAAAATGTAAATGTTTCATTAACTGTCGTGGACGACTCATGGAGAATGATGTTCAAGCATGAGATGTTAATTAGATTCATAGATTAATGCAAAATATGATCTTTCAAGTATATTAAAGTGCGCTAGAACGAGTCAATAGAGCATCCATATTATTACTAAAGTCATGGAGTTTTATTAGTTCTTCTGGCAGTGTTTAACAATGACTTTAAATCAGTCATGAAATATACTTAATCATCAGAAGAGGTTATTTGGTGGGTGAACGAGTAGCCTCTCCTCTCCTTCTGTATTGCGATCATTGTTTTGAATTATTTTCCATCGCTGTCTTTTTTCTCATGCATTGGAAATATGTGAACTTTTCTTGCTCTTGTCACTCGTTGATTGGAGGATTGAGATGATCCAAATGTCATGCGCTTTTATCTGAGCCTGTATTATGTATTTTGTGTTGTGCTATTGATGGACGATTTCTGAGGCGCAGAAATTTATGATATTCAGTCATGGGGAGTTCTACATAGTTGAATAACTTGCACAACAGGCAAGGACAAGGATTTTTTTTCCCTAGCGAGTGCTTGTGTAATATATTTTTTGCTCAGAAGTTGATTAATGTTCTATAACAGCAGCTCTGACAATAGTACCAGCTGCAAATCCCTGGTTTATATTAGAACAACAGCAGTTTCATAGGGACTTGTATGGCAGATGCTCCACATAATCTAAACTTAGGGATAAACAGATTAAAACACATGGTGTTATTTAACAAAAAAAAGTATAATTGTTGAAATGGTTTTAAGTTTGACGTTTTCTGTAAGGACTTTTTTGGGGATAGAGGACTTTGTACTTAGTCTTCTTCGAAATTTCTCAAGCTGTGTTTTTTGTATGTTGTTTTTTGTAGAGAGAAAAAAGTAAGGGTCAGTGAGGGAACAACTCTTTATAGTAGTTGTTTATAGCAGTTATAGCATCATATGTTATTCCACTTATAATGTAAGTGGAACTAACTAACATTAAATATACCTATAAACACAAAGGTATGATATCATTCTTCAATTGCTGTGGTTTAAGAGGAATAGATCACTGTATGAAGTGCTGTTATTGGAAAATAGTCTATTTCCGGGTGGAAACAGTCATTCCAATTCATCACACCACTCATTTGTTGATTATTGTCCTGTAACACCATGCGCTGTTATGTTTTATTCTTAACATATACAATACACCTAGGACCACTGTATCAGGTACACCAACCATATAAATATTTTGAAGCTGTCCATCAGCATGGTATGCTATTCTCTACATAGTGCTGGCACTGACATGGTATTTTCAAAGCAGCAAAATAAAATCGAATAAAGTAACATTTCATGTTAGGAATACAATATAGATCATTATTCTGAATGGCACTTATGCACTTTTGTAGAACCTTATTTCTCTGTTGAGAAACTGTATATAACTACAACAGACACATCTTTGACTCATATTCACGTTACATCAGATTCTAGGTACACAAAATTATACATTTTGTTGACAAATAAGTAATTTCAACATTGTATTTGTAAAACCCCTTTTAACAACTAATCGGTGGGCCTTCTCTTAATTTGCACATTGAATGCGTCTTGCGATGGCCATTATAATGATCACAGGGTGTGAAGGGGTTACATAAAGAGATAAAGGATAAAAAGATGCAAATGTGTACTGGTGCAGTTGGAGCAGCTGTGTCAAGAATAATGTGCATAGCACTAAATAGGTAGTGTGTACGTGTGCTGTTGACGAAGACTGGGCTTAATGCGTCGATTCAGGAGTGTTAGAACCATAACTAGCACTACACCATGCAGCTCGCTGGAAAACTCCAACAGTGTGTATAAATAAGAATAAACAATATTTACTCCAGCAATCTGCAATGAAAAAACAATCGATTTGTTAGGATTGAAATTGGCACATTAAATAAAATGGTGCAGCTGGGATGGATACGGTGTTGCCTTGGAGACCGTGTTGGAGAGATTGTGCAGTGTTATTGATTTTGTGTATAGATTAATGCACGGGCATGACTCAGGTCTCTCGGGCACAGAGTGCTGTCAACCTGTTGCTGCGACACATATACATTGAGACCTAAAATGTTCTTGTGTTACTCTAGTGTCAGTCTGGTGAAGAGGATTTCTTGCTTTTCAGTGTTAATGAGCGGTAAGCGGTCCTGCCTCAGGCCCTTTACTCTTAATGCTAAAGGGGATCTTCAAGGGTATGCCATTTATATCGTTGGTGACAGTTAAAGGGAAAAACCGGTGGCTCTGTTATGCTGTCTCCACTTTTCTCTTCAGAAAGAAGCATCGCCGCACATCATTACGTTCTTCTGACTGATCGTTTTGATGCTACGATGAAACATTTTTATCCTGGTAGGTGTAGTCTCTTTCAGGATAACCCCACCCCCATCCACAGGGCTCATCATTCAGTATGAAAATGATGTAAATCATATGCTATGGCCTTCACACTCACCAGATTTCAAACCAATTCAACACCAATGGGAGATTTAGGATCGATGTGACCCTTATCAAAACACCAACTGAAGGGAAAATCTTTTGAAAGAATGGTGTTCGATGCTCCAGTAGTGTTTCAGAAACTTCTCGATGCTAAGACACACTGAAGCTGTTCTGGTGGCTTGTGGCAGCCCAATACATTAGACATTAATTTCTCAACTGTCTGTGCATTAAATAAATGAAAGATACATACCAAAGCCGAAGAGACCCCTGTCACTCTATCATCACAGTGACCAGTGTTGGTGCTGTCTAGTACATTTTTTTTCTGAGAGTGATTGAAGATCATGGCGTAATTACTTCTGATCTATCTTTCATTTATTTACATCCTTTAACTACAAGCATTGCTTTAATTGCATTTATGATCACTCAATTAGTATAGTAGTGAAAACGATTTTATTGACCAAGTAAGACAGCTTGTTGATAATCGTGACATAATTTCATTTTCTTAACATGACATATATTTTTAATCGCTTCACATTGTACATATTTTTCAGAACTCACTGCTGTGTTTTATAGAAACACGATATACTAAGTCACCCTCTTGAACAGCATTAGTTTAAACCTTCAATTTTGGAAACCTACTGAGCTTCCAATCTTCCATTACCTACATGGTTCCTTAAGGTTCGTTCTGGTTCCTGTTCTTTATCAATACGTGTGTGGTGATCTATGAACTTATTGCATCTATGAACTTATGCCTGAAAAATTGTGTGTTTGGCCAAAATTGTGTGTTTCTGCCTCAACATCTCAACATAAGTATAATTTTAGCAAAATATCATGGCAACGTTCTTATTTACTTTTCAACCTTGCCTGGCTTTCTTCCTGCAGAGCTCATGTTGTGTAAGAAGCCAGTTTATAACCTGTGGTGGTGAACCTTGTTAAGAGTGAATGTCATGCTTTATTTAAGTAGCTGCATAGGTACCTTAACGAAATGGACATAAGCCTCAATAATTCAGTTTGTAATCCGTCAAAATGTCCAGTGATGCTAGAACTTTACTTATGATTGAGATATATATTCAGGAAAGTCTGTAGGCATTTCAAAAGTATATATAGTATAAAATGTCAAAATTTCACCATGTCAAGGGTTTCCCAGGCTGCCACACATCTACAAAAAAGGCCACGCCCCATTCCTGTTGAGTAGAGGTGTCTAATTTACCTGTTGAAATATTGTGTGTGTGTGTGTGGGTGTGTGTGTGTGTCATATTACCATCCATCTTGTAACTGCTGAAATCAGATAATGACTGAATTACTAGTATAAGCACAAGTAAGGACAATTTCTGTCTGCAAGACTGGTAAATGTCCTAGTCTCCGCTGAAGGGTGCCTCTGTGTGTGAGAGAGAGAACGGAATGAAGGGGAATGAAGGATAGACAGATAGAGAAAAAGAGGGATGTGGGATTATTAGTAGGCCATTGTCTGCCTGGTGTCTGTGTGTTCGTCACAGAGCTGCTGCTGCTCTGAGTGGCTGACTGAGCACCATCATTTACAAAATCCCCCCCTACCAGAGCAGGTCAGTCTGTCTCTGCTGCTTTATATAGTCCACACACACACACACACACACACACACACACACACACACACACATAAACCCTGCCACAGTAATCCCACCTGTATGCATTCTCTCAGCCACTCGTACCCACTCACACACTTATCTCACACGCATTATCCAGACATTCACACAGCACGGTGGTAGAGAGCCGGACGCATCACACCCCCCTCTTGAATTTTGCCATGGAGCAGAACTGCATTTTGACATAGGCGAGAGAATTATCTTCACAGAACCACTACATGCTGAGGCTGGGCCTGTGTGGCTGGGGCCAGGACAGTGGCTGAGAAAAATCTTATGAGGCACCTCACATTGAGCCTTGATGTTCTGAGGAGGAGCGACAGAGGGGGTGGAAGGAAGGTGTGAAGTTCGGATATGACAAGGCGATGGCCTGAGAGAAATGTGGATGAGAGAGTGCTTGGGGCTCCCTTCGCTGAGAAAACAGCATGTCCAGTCAAAACGAATCAAACCTGAGCCCAGTTAGGAAGAGGAAGAAAGTTCACGTTAGTGATGTGTCAGAGTCCTGTTGATTTTTAATCATCAGCACCCCTGTCCCTGTTTCACTTCAGTAAAGGCATTGTTAACAGTGCTGTTAAGTTCTCAAATATGTGTGGATTTGTTACAGCAGCTCTGACAGTAGTCCCGGCTTTAATTTAAATCACATATTAATGCACTTGTTCTAATACGTTATCATTTCTATAGAAGCAGCTAATTCACAGGGACTTGTATGGCTAATATTCCACATAACCAGATTAGAAACAAACATGCTAATCATTGACTACGTTTACATGGACAGCAATAATCTAATTATTGACCTTAATCTAAGTAAGGTAATAATGTGATTAAGGTGTTTACATGAGTCGCTTTTAGAATACTCCTGTCATGTACCCGTTTTACACGTTATTGATCATAATTAGATTAAGAGCCCGCGTCATTACGTCACCGCGCCACGCCGTCCGACGTCCCTCCAGAATTTCACGTATCAACATACAGTTCGTCCTCGTTATGGTACCGTATACAGTTTTGGGTGTTTTTATTAAAATTTTTTACGAATGCTTCAAGTGCGGTTAATTATTAGTCATACTATACATGCAAATAGACGACTGCTTGAAGCCGTGGGCTGCGTCTCAAATTGCATACTTACCTACTGTATAGTAGCCAAGATGCATATATTTTTCCCCACTACAGGCCTATAGTAGGCAAGTATACAGTTTGGGACACAGCCGAACTCTCTTGTTCGCCGTAAAACGTAAAACTGCCGTGTGTGATCGTGTCCTGTCGCAAAATGCGGTGAAAACGCTCACACGACGTTAATAGTGTGATTAAGGTGTTTACATGTCTGTAATGCACGTCCATAATACGATTAAAACAGGAGTAATCCACCTGTCTTTATTCGATTAGAGCTTAATTAGATTATGACCATAATTAGATTAAGGTTGCTATTTACATGGTAGTTTCTTAATCAAATTATGGTCTTAATTAGATTAAGAGTGGATTATTGTTGTCCATGTAAACGCAGTCATTGATATAAGTTTTCTGTCTTTTTTGGAGATATTCATTTAGATTTTTTTTTCTCCAGTGTCATCTAATTGTAACAGTCATAGATAAACTTGTAACTTTAGGTTTTCCCACATGGGAAAGTCTTCAGGACAGAGGAGGTTATACTTTGCAGATTCCCACTAACATGATAATGCATTTTTTGAGTGGCTGGTGAGGGAAGAACTGTTTATATCTGCTGTGACTGTGTATAGGTGTTTTACGGATATTAAATGTCTATAAATGGATTAAAGTGCAATGGGACATTCATCCATCCATCCATTTTCCATACTGAGTGGAACCCGATGTGATCTTCTGCTGTTGTAGCCCATCTGCCTCTAGTCACTGGTTGTGATGTGTTGCCCCATTGTGATGTTTGACGTGAACATTAACTGAAGCTCTTGAACTGCATCTGCATGATTCTATGCATTGCTCTGCTGCCACCTGATTGGATATTTGCATGAATATGCAGGTGTACACGTGTTCCTATTAAAGTGGTCAGTATTAAAGCAGGTATCTGCCAACAAATTAATCTGGTGATGTTCCAGTTTTTATGTGCGAATGGGACTTGTCCTTGTATAAGCATAAAAAAAGGGGCAGCCGGGAGCTGTCTGCTTGCTGCTGGCTGATGTCAGAAACAGCTCATGGGCAGGAAGTCCTATCTGCTAATGACCTCCTCCTCTCCTGACGCCTACGACCATGCCCCTAACACTCTACACAGCAACACATACACACACACAGAGGTTCCCTATGGACGCATTTTCATATCTCCTTTCCCTCATTTTCTTCCTGCTTTTTTTTTTCTCTGAGCATTTGTGCATTTGGGATTTGCTGTACAGCTTCCCTCTAAACATGCAAAACCAAAACAACAAGCTACAAAAACAAAACACAACAAAAAAAAACATGTTTACGGATTCTTTATGGGTGAGCTGGCTCTGGGTTTGACAAGGTTGTGTACTGTGACAGCACTTTTTGCTCCCAAAGTCATAAACTAGCACTCTTTGATGCGGAAACGAAATAAACAACATCACTGTATACGAGTGCGATTGGAGTTTGCGAATGTGTGTAATGAATGTTTACTACTGGTCAAAAGTTTAGACACCCTCCTTCTTTATTCTAATTTTTCCCCACATTTTAGAATAATAATAATAAAGTCATCAAAACTCTGGAGTAACACAAATGGAACTATGGGAATTATGTTGTGATAAAAAAAATCCAAAATAAATCAAAATAATTGAATATTTTAGCATCTTCAAAGTTAACGCCTTTTTTGTCTAGAATTTCCAGAAATGTATTCTTGGCGTTTTCTCAACTGATTTCTTGAGGAATTTCCCTGATATGTTTTTTAAACAGTATTAAAGGAGTTCCCACCTATGCTGGACTCTTATCGGCTGCTTTTCGGAATATTTCGCTCCGAGTCATCGGTTTAAAAATTAAAAAAAAAATTTTTTGTAAATAAAATGTAATCTATGTAACATGAATGAATGAATGTAATACTAATATCTTTCTTTTTTTATTTTTTAGATATGGACGAGTGCGATAATGACTACAATGGCGGATGTGTGCATGACTGCATCAATATCCCTGGTAACTACAGATGTACATGCTATGATGGCTTCATGCTGGCAGATGATGGACATAACTGTCTAGGTAAGAAAATTGCAGCTTGCTCTTCAGTGTGTGTTTACAAATATACAACTGCACATCCAGTTCGATTCCATTTGACTCATATAGCACTTTTAACAATGTACAATGTAAAAGATCAGCTACAGAGATCCAGAAATCTGGATATAGATTTAGATTGAGATGCTTAATGAGCAGGCCAGCGGTGACAGTGGAAAGCATGAGACGACATGAGGAAGAAACCTTGAGAGGACCCAGATTGGGGGGATTGCGAGGTATGTTCATGTACTATAGTTGTATATGAAGAGGTACATTGTATGCAATGTGCAAGCAGGGATTCTGACAGGACTAGATATGTAAAGAGGATGGCAGCATCCAAACATCCCAGTTTACCAAAACTCTCTATGGCCATAAAGCAGATCTGCAGATCTTTACCGAGGAGAAAAGTTATTAACAATAATCTTGACTAAACAAATAGGTTTTCAACCTAGACTTAAACAAAGAGTGTCTCGACCACTAATTTGAAAGCATATCTGTAGGAAAAGGCTCTTCTGCAGTCTTCATTATTCTAGGTACTAATAAAGAGCCTGATTTTACATTTTTTTTCCTATGGTGTAAAACTTAAAATTGATGTCTTACTTATAGCTAGTCATTGATGATTAAACATTTTAGCATGCTAGTTGCTTATCCGGACATTTGTAGTTTTATGTAGCTGGACCTTCACAAATTGTAGTTTAATATCACTGTTCTTGACCTATAACCTGTTGGATATGATCCCACCGCCCACTTTTTCTTTTCTATATTCTCCCTAATTTCCACCCATCAACCAGCTATCTCCTATCATACTAATCGGGAAGGGTAAAGGCTAAGGGCTGAAACATAACTTACGTATCAACACAAATGCTTCAACACAAATACACTTTGAGCTACATGAAGTAGATTTCATTTTTTGTGTTCAGAAATGTGTCATGGCAAAATTGAACAAATTTATAAAGCAAAATCCATAATGTAGTGCAAGCACAAGCTGCATTATGAGCATTGTGGCAAGGGGCTAGTTTCTCCTCTTCAGCTGTCATGTCGCAATTAATTCATCAGCTATATTTTACTCTTGCCATTTTTACTCTTGTATTGAGAATTTCCCCTAGATTATATCATGGTGCTGCAGGCCTATATGATTTCAGCTTACACCCATATGTTAGAAAACCAAACTTTGCCTCCGCCATACACATAGCTAGCCTGTCTCTCGTCCACTTTCTCTTGAAGAGTTTTTCTCTCCTCTTCTCTTTGCCAAGTGACCTCTCCAACGACCCCTCCGTAAGCGTAAACAAACACGCCTCTGTGCGCTTTGGGAAGTGCAGCCTCATCTAGCCCAGCTCCCTCATTCCACTCCCGCTGACAGAAGTCGGCCGGCAAAAAAAAAAAAAAAAACCCTCCCGATTATTTTCTTCTCTTTAAAATGTCACCTCAAGTGTCACCAGTGGCGCAATCGCATCCATTTCCCAGAATCCAACTGGCACGGAGGTTGTTTATGTTAGTGGTTAAAAATGGACTCGTGAAGGGAAAAGTCAGAGAAAATTAATAACTCACCATCGAATATTTATTTAAATGGTTTGAATGTGAAATTCCACAACTCTGACAGGCAGGACTAGTTTAATGTTTTAGGGGGCTTGCTGTGGGGGTTCAGGAATCTGTTGAAAAGTGAAATGTGTGTGGGTTTTTCATGCTGCGTATCTTCACATGCCCATTTTTTATTCGTTCTACAAGCCAATGCAGATTGATAGGTTGAAAGACGTGCCATGGTGTGTCGGTAAATGTCCATTATTGGACCAGTCTTTCTCCACATCATAACATTTGGTCAGTTCTGTTCTGAACCCTTGAATTGATTTGACCCCTAGATATTTTTTTGGTTTACATTAAAGTTTGATCTTGTTTGCGATCGTAATACTTGTCTTTCTACCGCTTTGAAAGCTCTGGCCGAAAACTGGACCATTAATGGCATCTTTTTTTTTTATGTCTTTCAAGCATCATTGTGCACACGGGGTTACCAAGAAAGTGATAGAGAGCGTGAGGAGTTGGAGGACAGCACGAGTAGCTTGGCGAAGGAGGACAAGCTTTGGACGACTCTGTCTCTCCTCCTCTCCTCCCTGCTCGATGAATCCAAAAAAATTGAAGACCTGGCAGTGTGATTGAGTTTCATTATGCTGACATCATCGTTTTATTTTCACACTCAGTAATGATGATAAATGTCCAAGCAGCACGGAACAACACGGCCCTTCCAGCTACCTTATGTCTCATGTCTCTGCTATGTCTCTGTCTTTAGTTCTCGTTCTCATTGTCGTCCTTTTTTTCAGTGACTCGTTTTTTTACATTCTGGTTTAATAGTATTGCAACATACTGAGTCCAGTGTCTTCTCCCTTTGCCTCTCAGTCTACTCTAACTAATGTCTCTGCTCTTTATTTGTATCTCTGTAAACATATTAAGGTTCATGCTCTAATTATCCTTTGCCACTCTCTCTCTGTTCTCTCTCTCTCTCTTTCTCCCATGTTCATCTTCCTGACATCTAATTTCTCTGATCTTCCCCAAAATATCGCTTTTCTTGCTCTCTCTCGGTAAGTTCTTGGTTATTTTGGCCGTCTGTCTCTCTGGAACAACTCCAGGCTGTTTCCACAGAAGCAACAGGCTTGTTCTCTATTTGACATCTTTATTGTGGAGTGTTTCAAATAGAAGACTAAATGGTGGCGCTGGGAACCAATACAAGACCTTAGAGGGCCAACACTGAAGAGAGCTCTGCTGTTTTACATCACCACCTTCTCTTTTTTACTATATGTCTCTGTTACTTTCCATCTTGCCTTTATCTTTGTCCTAGACAAAGCCCTAGTTTCAGATAGTGGTGCAAGCATGGCATACCGTACATTGATGCAGATGGTAACCTGGAGTAGAGCAATGTAGTAGTAGAAAGGGGTGGGGCAAGAATATATACATTAATAAGAGCTGTGTTTAGGTATGCTGCTGCAATATCCAATCAAATTAGTTTGTCACATTTTCTTTACAAAAAAATGAGTCACTTAGCAAACTGACATTTTCGTAATGACATCTTAGATTTCACTTTTTAGATTAAGTGATAGAAATAGTCAGCTGGTATGGAACGTAAAGCAAAACTTAGAAAATGACATTTTAATAAGATTTGTTAAACATTTTGTTCATGGGCCTATGCCTATCCCTAAGGGGCGGCCAGGTGTGGGCAGTGCCACCCTAGTGTGAAGCGTGAAGCATGGCCACCCATGAAAGACCATCGTTATTATTATTATTATTATTATTAGTAGTAGTAGTAGTAGTAGTAGTAGTAGTAGTAGTAGTCGATGCGGTTAACAATGTCACATGATATGTAACTGAATGACTTGCTAAATCTCGCTGTGATGGACCTGTATGAATGATAACAAACATCTCTGGGAAATTTGAAAGTTCATTTCATCATTGTCCAATAGCAAGTATCGTCAACAAGTATAATGTCATACAGTCACAAGCAATTTTAGCTAGCTCACACAGAAGCGAGCAATTCCCTCATCCCACTGACCACAACAAACAAACAGCTTACAAACATGCAAAATTGTTTTATTTTTACATTAACAATGTTCATTATTTGAAGGCATTACACTGGATTTATTACGTTTGTTATCAGTTACTGCTAGCTAATGATTTTGAATTTGTAAAGCTAGAGTAGTTCGTAAGATGTAGCCTAATGTTATGTTCGCTAAGACTTTTTGTACTGTAACTTGCTAGACGACAAACAAACGTTGGTTAACTGTGTGTCTTTTATGTCCGATGGGAATCCTACTCAGGCCACATGCAGGTAGGAGGAGCCACATTATGTTTTTTTGTTTTTTTAATGGATGTTAATTAGAAATTTTCCCCACCCGAATAAATGTATTGAGTCTAACCAGGCAACCCTATTGTAAAAGGTCTGACTAAACCTCTGCTTCTGTTTATTTTGTAAATTACCTCACTTTCTGTGCTTTATTTCAGATTTCACAACTCGTGTTACAAATAAAACAATTCAGTCATATGTATTTACTTAGTACTTGAGAGAAATTGACTGTTTATGCTAAAGTGAGGTAATGTAAACATCCACAAAATGGAGTCATGAGTAAAGTGACAGGATGTTCAAGCCTACACTTTGAAGTTCAGCATACAGTTCATTTGAATTTTGAATGTCACACACCCTTGCACGGCTCCACCCACATCGGTTCGGATGGGTTCATTTCTGATTGAGAGAAATTACATTTGGATTAAAATTGAGCTTTGAAGCTTTTAAATACGCTATCTCTGTAATTTCCCCTCTTCTGTTCCTGTAACATTATGTCTCAAAGGTTCTCAGCTCTTTAAACCATATTACACGGCTCCTGATAAATGATGTTCTCAGAGTTTCTCTGGAGTCTTTTACTTTTAGATGAAAATGGAAACATGTTGGTTGACCACTTAGTGATGAGAAGTTTATTTAAAACCACAATTTCCAAAATACCAATCTGGCTAATGAAGTAGGAAGACACTGCCTGAATTTGCAAGATTTCATTAATTGTTGGCTGCATTACCTGAATTTGTGTCACGATCTTGTCTTGATCTGAAAATTATTTATCTTCCAAACCTTTCCAGCACATTTCATTACCGATGTTGCACTCTGATGTGTATAACCTTTACCCCAAAGCATGTCATTCTAAACTAGGTTATTAATCACCAATAGCCTATTAAATAAAGACCAACAACAACACCTTCAGCCTCAGTGAAAATGCTAGGCTCTATACATAAATATGCAATTTGGAAGTGTCTTCATGTCCCCCACCATCCCAAATATCTTAATATCTCTAACATTAGCTAACATATCTATGCTGCTAGTTAACTCCTCGAAAACTGACTACGAGATATAGTTGGGATTTCATGCATTTATTGTTATTTAACCTCATCTTATATTGTTTATTTGTTACTTTAACAGTAGCTAATCTTTTTCAAGTTCACTTCAACACACGAGTCATCACTCATATTAGCTATGTTATCTGGCTAATTATCTGCTAGTACACTAGCTCACATTCAGCTATTTTGTTCATTACTGCTAGGTTTAGCTAGGCTAGGTTAGCTATTTAATATGCAGGTTCTGTGGCTAGTTTAACTAGTACACAGGTTCTGTGGCTCGTTTAACTAGTATACAGGTTCTGTGGTTAGGTTAGCTATTTAGTATGCAGGTTTTGTGGTTAGGACACCTAGCTAGTGTGCAGGTTCTGTGGCTAGTAGTTATCAAAGTTGTGGAAGTTATCACTAGAGCTGAGTTCATATATAATAATAATAATAATAATGATCATTATAATAATAATAATAATTATTATTATTATTATGCTACTTGTTTTTAAGTTAGTTCATGTATCCAGTCTAACATGCTAAAACTATAAGAAATCAATAATAAATATAATGAAGTTATATTTGTGCCTACTTGTGTGTTTTTTTAAAAATAGTGATTTTCACCACTATACAGTAACAAAATAAAAATCACGTTGTATTCCACCGACTGAGAGGATTTAGATCACCAGTCACCAGTGACAAACTTTCAATGACAAGTGAAATATTCTTGCCAAGTTTATTAAAGCTTAACCGTCCTCATAGTGGTTTTTACACACTGTTCTTCACACTCTCTGTAGTCTTCTCTATAGCCATCTTTTTCTCCGTCCTTCACTCATCAAGCACATCGTCACTGTCCTTTCATGTCAGACAGATGATGTCACCGTTTCCACTGAACTCAGGGGCAACACCAGTAACCAGCTGACTGACCACCATAAATGGACTCCAGTGGCATCAGTTGTCCTCATGCTAGTGTTGTGTAACACTCAGAGCATAACGTAGCCTGCGGAATTAAGAAGTAACGTTATTTTTAAAAGAGCTGCATCAACCATAGTTGAATTCATTACGGTGAATATTTTTGTGGAGTAACCGTGTGTGTTCAGCTTTTCTTAGAAATGTCCTCGCTTAGTAATGTGTTTGTTTTAACTGAGAACTTCACCTCCCCCTATCCCCAACGACCCCCCCCCCACCTCTTCACCCCCCACCCACACCCACACATAGCAGAGGTTCAGGTGAAACAGCCTCTCTGTGTGTTGGAGCTCATGTCGGAAGTCGTTTCACAGACTCCCAGATGCCACATGTCAACAAGTTTAAGCTCTAATTGATTTAAGATTGGCTAATGGGGAGGCTGATTAAAGGGTAATCTGGTGCAGTTCCTCCCCGTCTTTTTTCATTTCGATTCGTATTTATTTTCCCTGCCTGCGCCGGCAGCTGGACTCAATGTGTTGATCATTTGGCTGTTTTAATGAATGTCTGCACCGCTGCTGCAGCTTATCTTTTTATCTGCCTGTCTGTTTATCTTTAACCTCTTTTTTCATCTTCTCACTTACTTCAGCCAGAAAGCAAAAAGAATTTTTGTTTTGTTTAAAAAGAGAGAGAGAGAGAGAGAGAGAGAGAGAGAGAGAGATAGAGAGAGATTACTTTCTAGTCTTACTAGTAAAAAGCAGTGACTAGAATGGTGTCCTGGACAGTGCTGTGAAAAAGTATCTGATTTCTTCTGTTTTTGAATATATCTCATACTAAATAGTTTTCGATCTTCAAACGAAATACAACATAAAACAAAGGCAACCTGAGTAAACACACAATACAGTTTTTATTTTATTTCTTTTATTATTTTTATTGAAGCAAAAAAATAGTGCATGGTGGCTTAGTGGTTAGCATGTTAGCCTCACACCTCTAGGGTTGGGGGGTTCGATTTCCGCCACGGCCCTGTGTGTGTCGGCAGAGTTTGCATGTTCTCCCCGTGCTGCGGGGGTTTCCTCCGGGTATTCCAGTTTCCTCCCCCAGTCCAAAGACATGCATGGTAGACTGATTGGCATGTCCAAAGTGTCCGTAGTGTATGAATTGGTGTGTGAATGTGTGTGTGATTGTGCCCTGCGATGTATTGGCACCCTGTCCAGGGTGTACCCCACCTTGTGCCCCATGCTCCAGGTTCCCCGCGACCCTGTAGGATAAGCGGTATGGAAAATGGATGGATGGATGAAGCAAATAAAAAATTATTCAACACAATGTGAAAAACTAGTTGCTCCCTTAAACTTAAAATCTGGTTGTGCCGCCTTTAGCAGCAATAACTGCAACCAAACGCTTCTGATAACTGGAGATCAGACTTTCAATTACTTCTAGGCTTAGGACTTACTCCTACGCTTTGGATCGTTGTCTTGCTGCATAATCCAGCTGTACTTGAGTTTCAGCTTACTAACTGAAGACTGGATGGACATTCTCCTTTAGGATTTTCTGGTAGAGAGCAGAATTCATGTTTCCCTCAATTACTGCAAGTTGCCCAGGTCCTGAAGCAGCAAAGCATCCCCACACCATCACACTGTATCATGTTCTTTTTGTGAAATTCTGTGTTTGGTTTACGTCAGATGTACCCGGACCCCTGTCTTCCAAACAGTTCCACTTTCGACTCCTTATAAATCCACAGAACATTCTCCCAAAAGCTTTGAGGATCATCAAGGTGTGTTTTGGCAAAATTCAGACGAGACTTAATGTTCTTCTGGGTCAGCAGTGGTCTTCACCTCACCACTCTTCCATGGATGCCATTTTTGCCCAGTGTCTTTCTGATAGTGGAGTCATGAACAGTGACCTTTATTGATGCAAGAGACTTTTGTGACTTGATGGATGAGTAGTTACTGTGCCCTTGGAGGAATTTTGGATGGTCAGCCACTTCTGGGAAGGTTCACTACTGTGTCCAGTTTTTCCATTTGGAGATAAAGGCTCTCACTGTGGTTCTTTGGAGTCCCAGAGTCTTAGAAATAGCTTTGTAACCCTTCCAAGACTAATGTATTTCAGTCTTCTTCCTCATCATTTCTGGAATTTCTTTAAACTTGGTCATAGTGTGTTACTGGGTAAGACTTTTAACCAGCTTTACACTGTTGTAAAAGTTCTATTTAAGTGTTGATGTGATTGAACAGGGTTTGCAGTAATCAGGCCTGGTTGCGTCTACTCCAGCTGAACCACATTTTGAATACAGCTTCATAGATTTGGGGAATTAGTAACTATGGGGGCAAATACATTTTCACATAGTTCACACAGGCTCAGTTGGTAGTGGATTACTTTTTTGCTTCAATAAATAACATTATCATTTAAAAACTGTATTTTGTGTTTACTCAGGTTACCTTAGTTTTATATTAGATTTTCTTTTAATTTCTGAAACAATTTAGTATAAGATATACACAAAAACAGGAGAAATCAGGATGGGGCAAATACTTTTGTATTCCTTTCCAACAGCAACGTGCATTATGGGTCTTCTGTACTTGATAAGACACATTTTTGTGTGACACACTTTTTATGGCTCAGCTTGTTTCTCAGATTGTTTAATAGACACTTTGTTGCTATTTTATTTCCTCTATTGTAGTACAAATACTGTATGGATTTTTAATAATTCATTATCACATTATAACTTCTTATCACACTGGCACCCTGTCCAGGGTGTACCCCGCTTTGTGCCCGATGCTCCCTGGGATAGGTTCCAGGTTCCCCGTGACCCTGAAAAGGAGTAAGCGGTAGAAAATGGATGGATGGATGGATGGAACTTCTTATCACATCTACTCTTTTGATGTGAAAGATGACTGCATTATATAAAAACAAGGTAAAAGTCTCCTGAGTGGCGCAACAGAAAAGCATTCGCGTTCTGGTCTGGAGATCACGACTCTGGAGAGTTCTGACAATGCCATAGCCACCCAAAATTGGCCGTGCTCTCTGGGTGGGAGGGATGTTGTACTCTTCTCTGCCCTGTCAATCACAATGACACTAGACAATCGTGGGCATGTGTGAGCTCATGTATGAGGAAGAGGGCAACAGTTTGAAAGTTCGATGCAGTCAGCTGGACTCAGATGCCTTGGACGAAGTAGGTGTTAGTCTTCAACCTCCTTGGTGTGGTAGCTGTTGTCTGGTTGGCGGATGAGAATCGGCCACCAAGCTCCATAAAGTCTTTTAAGATAAAAATACATCAATATAAGGAATCTATAATATATAGGATGTGGGGTTTTAATACAGATCTTGATAGACATCGTGAGAATGTGATCCAGAATCACTCAGTCATTACTCAGGCAAAAAGAATTAAACTATCGGTAGACAAGGCCAAAGGGTAATTCAAAGACTAATCCAAAGCCAAAGCAAAGGTCTAAAACACAACAGTGCAGTCAGCAATAACAAAGGCTCAGAAATTCCACACATGCTAGGAATGGCAAGACTTCACAATGAGCTAGAAAACATAAGCTGTTTAAATAGTCTAGAACCTGGAAGTAACCAGGAAGTGATACTAGAGGAGAGGAAATGTCCTGAGCTCTCATTACAGTTTCATAATTACAAAGCCATAAATTATTATTATTTGTTTTGGAATGAAAGGGTTACAACTTTTCTGTTGATCATATTTGGTATTTGGAGGCAACATGGCATGAAGCCAGTATACAGCATTACGGACTGAAAACACTTAAGTCAGTTTGTGTAATAGTAATACCACATCATTCTTATTATTCCAGTGAGGAGACCTTGTGATATTGTATTTCTGAATTGTCGAGCTATTGATAAAATTTTAGATTTTGGTGCTCTCATGTAATATCATGTGGACAGCGCATGACTGTAGGCTACAGCTGCAGCCTGTTCACTATATAGTTCATAATCAATAGGTTAGCATCCAAATTATTTACCTTATAGGGTACAGAATACCCATAACTCACTTTGCCTTTTGTAGAGAAAAGGAATTAAGGAGGCGGTATTTCAGTCTTTTTAAAATATTTTTTTCATTTCTTGGCGGTGCGTTCCATCAGCATCGTTTGCATTCTCTCTGTCTCCCCTTGTTGTGTCACGTCGTTCCCGATGCCTTTTCCAAATTAAAGTTTACACAAGTGCAATCAAGCAAAACAAAATCAGTCTAGTTTAAACTTGCTCTCAGATGCCAGATGTTTGACAGTATGAGCTTTAAATGTTTGACAGTATGAGCTTTAATTGAAAGATGACAGCTGAAATGTTGTTTTTATCTTTTTTTTTTTAGAACAAGCAAAAATTGCTGTCTGTCACATTAACTATCCGTTTTCATTCACGCATTAGACAGCGAGATCTGCATGAGCCGAGGCCACACATTGCAGTTCCTCACCACCCACTGTACTGTAGTGCAATGCTTTTTATACGTCATCTCATATAGGTTTGTGTTCACTTAGGAAATGGCAATTTATATTTCCCTGGATTGTTGCTGTATGATATGCAGTGGCACCATGTTTTGAATGAGATCTTATTTCAAGTACAAGACATGAGATGTGCTTGGCTGTGTGTGTGTGTGTGTGTGTGTGAGAGAGAGAGAGAGAGAGAGAGAGAGAGAGAGAGAGAGAAGGACACCTCTGGGGAAAACAGCATAAAGATAGGCCTTCTCTCCTTTTTCCAACTCCATTCCACCACTTGCTCGGACAGTAAAGGCCTTGCTGTCTTGGCTCCATTAACGAGTCGCCCTACTGAGCCTAAAATAAGAGTCATGTCTCCAGGTAAAAACCAAGGGCCACATAATAAACCCCTGTTACCAAATTAGGAGCCTGTGTGTGTGCGTGTAAACTGGTGTTTGCATATTACTCTTTTTATGAGGGTTTGTGTATCCGTGTGGGTTTGAGAGAATGCCAGTGACACGGATGATACTGTAACCTATAGCAGTGGCGCTTGCCCCGTCTGCTTGTATGTGATGCCACACGGGAATCTGGTGTTTGTCCATAATCTGTGCTCAGAACAAAACATTAGCAGTGTAATCCCAGCTGTAGAAGCTCATATTGGACAGTGAGTCTAGCTTTGGTGTTGCTCTTTTAGCCTGCAGTGGCTGTTGTACTGCTGTACCGGAGGTGCTAACAGCCATAAAGCACTTCACACACACAAATAATGAGCAGCTCCAACACTAGAGAGCTCATCAACCTTATTGCCTTTCAGTGCACTCTTAACAAAAAGGGGCTCACAGCATACTTACTTAAGTAGACACAGATTCAGTTGCATACATACACCCACACACATATAGTTGAGTGTAAAAGTTTGTGTACTTTTGCATAGGATAAAATAAATATTGTCACGAAGATGATCACAAGAGTACTTTGTAAGAGTACATAAAAACCATTACTTAACACAGTAGTAACTGTTAAAGATTAAGTCTATTAACCACTGAATAATGATAGTAATGATAACAAATATTCTTTTTTATTATTATTATTATTATTATTATTATTATTATTAAGCATTTCAAGTACTCACCCGGCATGCTGGTATAGGAAAATCATCAACGACAGAGTGATGGATGTGGCCTGAAATAAGTCGGAGTTAATGTTTCCACCACAAAGTTCATGGTTTTCCTATAACAGTCCTGAAGTGTTCTATTCATCATATATAACAGCAATCTGCCAACAGTTACAAGAACAACCCATCATATTTCCTATCCGTTTTATATCGGTACATCACCGAAACAAATTAGTTCCTGCTATCACTGATGTCAATCTTTTTGCTTTCTCTCATGAAGGTTATAAAGAAAATAAAAAATAAAAATAAAAGACTTTCCAATGGCGCCACTTACCGACGGGTGCAAAGCGCTGACACTGGAGACTCCTTCCATAAATGTTCCATAAGCATCACCTTACAGAAATCCATATCTTTGTTAAATAACACATTTTTAATCGATTTATTATTAGATTTAGGTTAAGCCCATGTGTAGTTTGTTATAGAAATAATAACGTACTAGAATGAGCGCATGAATATAAACCTGCTGTCAAAGCTGCTATTATAGAAAATGAATCAACACCTTCTTTCCAGTCAGAACCGAAAATGCAAAAGCACTGTGGTATAAAATAAAACAAATCTGTGAATCGAACCCTTCACACATCAACAATCTTACTAATAATCACATATCCTCAGAACTTATCTACTCTCACAAAGTCTATCAGAGAGAGTACACATCCTGGCAGCGAATCAGTGTTTGGTCTTTAGCTCTTCACCCAGAACCTTATACCATAGTAAATCAGATGGCACTGTAAACCCTTTTATAGCCAAAAAAAGCAAAACTTCACCATTAAATGAAACAGATGACTATATTATGACTATAATGAAACAGATGACATTATTTGCCTTCATTTTCCTTCAAAAACTGTTGTAACAAGTTAAAAACGCTATAATGCATAACGTATTGTATAGTTCAAACGCACACATTGTTTAAGTCCCCGTGAAGTGCCTTGAAACATGCAGCGCTATTCGATGTGTTGACGTAATCTCCACTGAAACAGGAAGCCAGGGCGGGACATATTGAGTAGCTCCTCCCCCCTTTTAAATAGCCAATAGTGTTTAGCTTACCTCACAACCCGGGCTAAACCGTACTTGACAGTTCGTACCATGGATTTTTATAATGTTGAGGACGGGACATTTCAGATTCTAGAGAGCATTTGATTGTACAGAAAATCTGATGAGAAGCCGAAGTACAGAATGATGTCTTCAGAATTGTTTATCCGTATTGGTGATAGAGAGAGAGACTCTAGCTTATAGATAACCTTAAAGCTAACATAGTCATACTAAAAGCCACAAAGCATCCATTTTGATGTCATGGGGACTTTAAATGTTGTTTTCTCTGAACCAATGAGATTTTACTGAGCCCAAAGGAAATTGTGACAACACAAGACAAAGAAATTCAGATTCTTGAAAAAAAAAGCACAAGTTATGCACATTTATCATTACTGCTTTTAGCAGATATCAGTGATGTTGTATTTGAGTCGTGAAGTTGGGCTTAATTCAGACTTGTCACAATTTTCATGACTTGAGTATGTTAGTTATGACTTAGGACTCGACTTGGATTTGCGCTTATATAATTGGACTTTGATTGAATGAATTTTGCATGCTCTGACATCTGTAAATACATCAGGAGTGCTCAAATTTTCTGGGCACACACCCTCCTATGTTTTAGTTTGGCCTTGTGGCAAATACTAAAGTAACATTATAGATGTCATCATTTTTATGTTTCATTAATGTACTTTATACCACAGCACTGCTGAATTCCCAATTCTGGATGATTATAAGATGTTAAATAAGAATAAAACACTTCTGGGTGTGGTGTTATAGGAAAATAATCAACATTGAGGTGTTTACTATCCTGAAGGTAATTATTTTCCAATAACATTCATTTTATTAGCAGAGCAATTTGCCAACAGTACACTTTTATATTTATTAATTAATGACGCCATACTTTTATCCATTTATATTTACATTACATGTTGTGGAACGTCCATGAGTTAGTCCATAAGTTAGTTCTTGTTATGACTTATGTTATAGCAGCTATAAACTCTGGTTCCATCACCAGCCTCTCTTTTTTCTCTCCCTTAAAGGTAATAAGACAACAAACAAAATGCAGCTCATCATTTAACTGACAAACCAGAAAGTGCAAAGTCCTCCAACATGAAGACGGTTCCTGTGTCAGAAAACATGCTGAGATCCTTTACATTTACGTCTTTTTTAGAGAAAACTTCAGCATATCAACGATTGTACGTTGGCAAATGTCCAGATTTGAACAATGAACAGCACTGTAGTATAATTTTCTATAACAGCAGCTCTGACAGTTGTTCCAGATGTAAGGCAAAGCATAGGTTTATATTAATGTGCTCATTCTAATATGTTATGGTTTCTATAGTAACAGCTCATTCACAGGCAAATGCTCCATATAGGCTAATCCAAATCATAAACATTAATGAAGAACCATACAATGCCCTCCACTAATATTGGCACCCTTGGTAAATATGAGCAAAGAAGGCTGTGAGAAATTGTCTAAAAAAGTCTAAAGATGGCAGACGTTGCACTTTGAGGTCACAGAACTGGTCAGAGTTTCAGACCCGAGTCTCCAAAGTAGCAGGTTGTTGCATCATTACTAAATAAAACTCACTCAAGTGTGTTACTGTTTTCTGGTGCTAAAATGTCACACCTCCCAACAAACCAATACATTTATAGATGTGTCAAAGGCATGGCATTGCCTATACAATATGAACACACTTTACAGGACAACATTAAACATCATGACCTGCATGGTAATGTTAACAAAACACAGCTTGAGACATGGTTTAAAGGTTGAACTCCATCAAAGAGGACTTGTTAAATCATAGATCTCATTTCCGAGAGGACTCAAGGCCAGTCTGCTCTCTAACTGACCCGTCTGTCTGTCTGCCTCTCTGTTTGTGCCTGTGACCGACTACCTGTGTTTTTCCTGGCCACTTTGTTTATTTGTTTGGCTGTCGGGAGAATGCTTGTATGGATGCTGGAACATTCCTGTTCTGCGTCTAACCGGCTGTGTTTCCCAGCTACATCAAATCGTGAAGAGGAAAAAGAGGAGGACCACAAATAAACAAAAGCATTCACTTTCACAAATACCTGTGTGGGCTTTTGATTACAGGGTAAAAAAAAAAAACTGGTGGCCCTATGTGTTTGCGTTTGTGTGTGTGTGTGTGGGCACATGTTAATGACTGTTTGTCTTTCTGTCTGGTGTGGTAGACGTGGACGAGTGTCAGGACAACAACGGCGGATGCCAGCATATCTGCGTGAACACCATGGGCAGCTACGAGTGCCAGTGCAAAGAGGGCTTCTTCCTGAGCGACAACCAGCACACCTGCATCCACCGCTCTGAAGGTGGGCCTAAAATTGTGTGTGTGTGTGTGTGTGTGTGTGTGTGTGTGTGTTTATGTGTCTAGGTCTGTAGCTTTGATCCTGCTTTTTCATCTCTGTGTATTAATTTTGGAATTTAACAACACTGATCTTGGTATCTCAGACAGTTCTTTGATAATTAAAAGATAAGACATTATTTAAGAAGGGGAGCCTCAAAAAGACAATTTGAGATGGTCTTTTTTTTTATATATATTTGATGATATATCTATTTGTAGTGTTGCCAAGTTGGTGGCTTTTCCACAGAACCGGCTGCTTTTGAACTCCAGCTGGTTGGCGGTTGAGTGTTTTGCATACATTAGGCTAATTATCCTTGTATATTAAAACATTTAAATTACTATTCACATTTAAATAAAATAATTTACTTATACCCAAATGAATAGAAACTGATCCCAAAATGGTCACAAAAACACATTGGCAAGGACACATCGCCCACCACACCCCTAAACTTCCCAGCACTAGGGGCCTCACAAGACTGTTTCCAGTCTTGATCTTATTCTCAGCTTTAGCGTCGTACTTTACTGCAAGGGTTCTTGAATATTTTGCAGCCAGTGACACCTTTAATTAAAAAAAAAAAATTATTAAATAATTAAAAAATCAACAGATTCCCTCTGCACAGATTTATTTTATGAACTAGTCAGATAGTAGACTCATTACGCAAATGAGTCATTCTTCATTATTAGGTTCATTATTCAAATACAGTAATTATTTAAGTACAGTAATATTCTGGCTATTTTTTGGAATCATGAAGCTTTTTAGTCCTGAACTTTCTGCCAACAGAACACATTAGGTCCAAGTTGACATTGTTTATGGGTTACATGTTCTTGATTTATTATGGTTTGCCTTAAACACATTCAGTTCAAGGGTTCAGTCAAACAAACTGAACTCAGTACTAAATGGTGGATTGTAATTTTCACAACTTAACAAAATATCATGTACCCCCTGACTATTCTTTATAGACCTCTGGGGATCCCTGGGACATCAATTGACGTACTATATGAATATATTACCTTCTATATTGGTGAATTAGTTATTCTCATAGCTGTCCTTTATTTATAACTAGATATGAAAGAGAATGCTTCACTTGAGTCAGTTCTTGTTGGTTTTAGTTCACTCTTTTACTGACTCTGCACATTAGAGAAAGATTTTTATAAGACCTGTTTTCATGTTTCCTCTGTTATTTCAAATAAAGCCTCAAGTTTTCTGAGGTCAGGTGATTTTGTGGGACAGTCAAAGTGTCCTAGTTTTGCATCAAAAGCCTGGTTCACACTGCACCGACAGACGTCGAACAACGCCAACAGACACGTTTGTCGGGTTTTGTCGAATCAGTGTGTTAACCCTGTCGGTGTCTGTTGCCGTTTGTCGGTGTTTGTTTTCACAGACTGACGATGTTCGGCATCTGTCAGGTCATTTAATGACTGAGCAGTGTGGGTCGATTTTCCAACAAACTTCGACTTAATGGTAGATGGTAAATGGTCTGCACTTATATAGTGTTTTTTTTTAACCTTAGCGGTTCTCCAAAGCACTTTACATTGGTTCTCATTCACCCATTCACACACACACTAACACACCAATGGTAGCAGGTGCTAGCTTGAGGGAGCAACTTGGGGTTCAGTGTCCTGCCCAAGGACACTTCGGCATGTGGAGTCGTGTGGGCCGGGAACTTAACTGCTAACTGCTAACCCTACGATTAGTGGACAACCCGCTCTACCACCTGAGCCATAGCCGCCCCTATGCTGATTGGGTAATCGGACCTGGGAATGAACCGTTGCCATGATGATGACGCAAGCATCCCTGCAAACTCTATAGAAATGAAATCCTGTGTGCTAGGTGCTAGACGCACATGATTCTAAGTAGACTATATTTTTGCCCTTGCATGTGAGGGCTAGTTGCTTAAAAATGTGAAAATTGGACAAAAAAAAGTTGGATTTATCATAAAACTTGCCCGGGATGTTATTACTTTTTGCAGGACTCAAAGACCGATAAAAAATAAAACTTTTTGGATAGTTTAGGCTAGTTTGGTGACACTAGCCAAGGGGAGGCTCAACTAAGCTATCAGTGTATGGGTTTAGCTGCTACATTGCCATGCAAAGTACGTAAGTTTTACACATCTTGTTTTCCTGCTCAGCATGAGAGGATGTTACTGTTTCAGTTTCAACCCCTTATATCCATTTCCCCCTCGCACTCACTGTGCGACCTAGTGTTTGGCAGAATTGAGAGCTGTCAGCCAATAAGACACAAGTATTTCCACGTATTTTCCTGTAAACCCTGTCATCCGTTCATTGAAGATAGAAAATTTCAACACCGCCGTCTTCTTTTACTGACGTTCAGTTAAGTAGTGAGAAACTGCTCCAAGTGGAGAATTATTTGGGGCTAAATAAAAAGTCTCCGGGGCTACAGCCCTGAATGCCCAGGCCAGGTTACGCCCCTGGACAAACCGAGCAATATTTTGAAAGCTTTGCACATCCTCTGTCTGCAGTTCTCGGAATAAATGCAAGTAAACGCCCTGTCGCTCACATAGCAACAACCAAGACTTCACCTGCAACCTCTTTTTGTTTTCAGGTGAAGAACAACATGTAAAGAGTAATAGTCAAATTTTGATTGTGGTAAAACGATCATCCATTTTTAAACCACCCCGACTGTCCGTAAAAAAGTTTGTTGTCTGTTGCAGCCGTGTGAACATGACAGTCATGTTTCCCAACATTCTAAATCGAACAGCCAGCTTTTAAAAGTTGGTGATTGTCGGCGTCTGTCTGTGCAATGTGAACTGGGCTAAACAAGACATAAACAGATTTGTCTCTATGCACCCTACGGTTGTCAAACTGAAACGTAGTAGTGTCAGTGTTGTGTTCTGATTTGACATAATGATCATGAGTCTTTATTGATCACATATACATTACAGCACAGTGAAATTCTTTTCTTCGCATACCCCAGCATGTTAGGACGTTGGGGTTAGTGATACAGCGCCCTGGAGCAGAGAGGGTTAAGGGCCTTGCTCAAGGGCCCAACAGTGGCAGCTTGGCAGTGCTGAGGCTTGAACCCCCGACCTTCAGATCAGTAACCCAGAGCCTTAACCGCCAAGACACCACTGCCCCTGAAACACAAAAAGGCACCTCAGTGTCTGGGACTAGAACATGTCCTGGACCCCCCACCCCAATGTTCACCCTATGCTGTCATCTGAAAATTCACACCCACCAGCTTGCTCTCTGATATCATACAACAGCCAGCATCTAGGGAGGGTGAAGGCTAACACATGCTTCCTCCAAGACATATGAAGCCAGCCAACCACATCTTTTCAAACTGCTGCTCATGCTGCATCACAGGGCAGTGTAACACTCTCAGACGAAAGCACTATTTGCCCTCTTCTGCGTACATGACGCTCACAATTGTCTAGTGTCGCTGTGATTGACAGGGGAGAGTACAGCCACTTTTGCTGTCTTGTCATGGATGGCTGTGGCATCATCGGGATTCAAACTATCAATTTCCAGATGATCGGTTGACCGCTTGGTAGCGATGATTCAGTTTTATGCCAAATTACATTCCTACAGCTGCGAAACCAGTTGACGTTGTTCAGTTAGACACTGTTATTAGTGGATGTGACTAATCTTCTGCCCAGGGATATTGTGGTTAAAGAGCTGTTTAGTTTAGGGAGCATGTTTTAGTACTGCTTTGTAGAAATGTATGGTGTTACAGTTTAATGTTACGGTACATTATGCATTAATATAGTCATTATGTTGGACGTACTGCATGGAAAGGGCAGATTTAGAGTTTTGGTAATGGGGGGGGTTAATAAAAAACCTGGCAACTCATGAGTTTTCATGTTTCTCGCTGCAAATTGTGCTGCGTTCATGTCATATGGCTGTAACTGTAATGATCACTTTCACATCAATCTCTAGTTTCTTTGACCAGACTAAAAGTTAGGGCATTTCTATTATGGCTGCCAATGTGAACACGCTGCGAGTCAAAGATATTCAAATTGTAGAATAGAATTGTATGATGTATGTATACTGGATTGAGACTCCTAAATTGTTCCACCTGCTTCAGTTTTTCTAAAGATTAAGTTAATTATGCTAATGCTTAACATGAATATAGCTATATGCGAATGCTAGCTAACGTCATACAACAGCCTTGTATAATTTTTACCTTATTAATATACCAATGTATGAAAGCATTCAATTTGTAAAACTGGACATTTTCTCATCATATAAATTCTTCCACATGGCCTAAATGAGACATTAGTGGCATTTTACTTGCACGGTCTATACTCAATTAGGACTTCTGTTCTTCTTTTGTCATGGCATCTTGGAAAAAGTAAGAATATGAGAAAAAGAAAATGGGAAAATGTCTGAATGTGCCTCAGCTCAGTGTAGTAGTGAAGGTCATGACTCAGGTCATTGTCACAGGGTTTTATCTGCTGAAATGCATTTCTTGTTTTGGGTTTTGGGGTCACATGCCTGTGCAGTGTGTGAGTGAGTGTGCATGCAGTTTGTGAAGGCTGGTGATAGCACATGGCTTATGACCTGTGTGTGTGTGTGTGTGTGCGCGTGTGTGTGTGTGCGCGTGTGTGTGTATGTTGAGCGGCATGTTTGGTCTTTTGCTGCCAGTCAGAAATGACAAATGCGACACATCTACACACACACACACACACACACACACACAAGCGAGAGTGGGCCGAGCTGTAATAATTTCTGTGATGTCACTCGCGGTCATGTGCGGAATGTGGCAAGTAGATGACCTCTCCTTCATTTCATTTCTCTCTCTCTCTCTCACTCTCTCCCTCTCTCTCTCTCTCTCTCTCTCTCTTTCTCTCTCACCCTCTCTCCCTCTCTCTCTGTCTCTCTCTCCCTCTCCCTCTCTCTCTCTCTCTCTCTCTCTCTCTCTCACTCACTTTAATCCCTCTTTGTCTCAGATACTTTTTTCTGGTTTTATTTATTTTTTTGCTTGCTGTCTCTGACAGAAAGCCTGGTCCAGTGAAGGTGTGTGGAATTATTTGCAGATACAAAAAAATCAGTGTATCGGATGAATTTGGAATACTTTCCAGTGAACTTCAGAATTATTGGCACCCTTCATAAGAATTGCCAAAAATATATGCAAATATACTTATGTTTGTTTGAACAAAAATAATTATAAAATAATACCATTTACTCTGAAAAATAAAAAATCTAAATAAAAAAATAAAATCACAAATTTATTTTTATATTTAAAACAGACAAACAAACAAACAAACAAAAATGTATATAAAATCTGTCTATATAAAATTGCTGTCAGTCTCCAAGAAGTTCGGTGTTTAAATTATAAACATGTTCAATCCGTTTTATTTCATCCATCATCTTGAAGAAAACCAGAAAATCTTTCAACACAGATGGTTGCTGATCTGCACAAGTCAGATAATGGACATAAGAAAAAACTTTGAAAAATTGTATGATGTTTAATCAAGGCCATTATAAGAAAAGTTGAAAAAGTCAGGAACTACTTAAATTTGCCAGGAAGAGGATGCATGAATATTCACTTTTGCTATCTTATCTATGGGAGGATTCAACAAAAAAATTTTTGTGTTGAGTGCTGATAATTTTGAAACTGGAAAAAAACGAATAAGTTGGAAATAAAACTATACGGTATGTTTAAAATCAAAACATCACTTTTTGCGTTTGTTAAATTCTTTTGCATATACATTTGACACATTTTTTGCAAAGGGTGCCAATAGTTATAGAGCTGACTGCAGATACATTTTAGGAGTGGACTAAACCCATTTTCATTCTGGAAACGTAACGGAGAGATGGAGTAAAGGAAAGTCAAAATGTGACTAAAAGGAAAACTGGGAAAGTGAAGATATAAAGATACAGAAATAGACATATTGGGTATTTGCTTTTTGGGAAGCCCATAACTACACAACTGTGTGTGCATCTCTCTGGGCCTGCGCAAGGTATATTTAACTCAGAAGTAAATCTTTGTGTGTGTGTGTGTGTGTGTGTGTGTGTGTGTGTGTGTGTGTGTGTGTGTGTGTGTGTGTAAATAAGCTGCAAAGATGTGTTTGTGGGAACCATGCTAATGTTTAGTGGCAGCTCTGAATTGATCGGCATGTCACACATATACCTACACAGTTTAAACACACACACACACACACACACATACACACACACACACACACACACACACACACACAGAGAACCAACATCAGGGGCTTTACTGGAGAATGCATTTGTTTGTTTACTTTTTCTCTCCAATTTCCGTAGTTTTGACTCTAACTTATGCACATCCACACACACACCCATGTACACACCCACACACACACACACACACGCCTTATTTCACACATTTGAGACATCACCTAAAACGAACCTCTCACCTTCACTCATCACACACACTTGTTGTTGACAGCCTGTGTCTTCATGCATGTGTGTATGCTTGTTGGATGTTTACAGTTCATCTCTCAGCACTCAGGGCCATTGGGTGAGTTGTGTGTTTGTGTGAGTGTGTGTCCTTGGCGCCGTCTGTCTGCTGTAGAAAAGTGGGGCTCTATTAACTGTGCATGTTCTCTAACATTGGATCCTGTCTTTGTTGAAGCATTTCACCAGCTCCCCTGAGGTTCTGTTTTACTCTAATGCTATTATACTGGATACACATCAGTGATGCACATTTACACCTGCTTGACAAAGTGAAACAAAGTTATAAAATATAAATAACGACTAGGGAAACAAGATGGAGGTGTGCCAAATCAGCCCTTATCCTTCCCTCTTGTTTCAACTACTCCCTTCCCATACAAACTACTTCCAAACCATGCCCCAAGACCATACTTTTTCAAATTTACTTGCAAATGGCTTTATTATTATTTATTATTTGACCTAAAAAGTCATACTATTAGTTTATGTATAGTATTATACATAATGTATAATACATTATAATACATTATGTACACTATTAGTTTAATTAATAAATCCAGATTCTATTAATACTGAGAGAGGAAATTCCCCAAACCTTCTATATATACCCCGCACCCATGCTCTGGTAAAACAGCATCATAACATCCATCCATCCATTTTCCATACTGCTTATCCTACACAGGGTCGCAGGGAGCCTGGAGCCTATCCCAGGAAATTTGAGGCACAAGGCAGGGGACACTCTGGATGGGGTGCCAACCCATCGCAGGGCACAATCGTACACACATTCACACACTACAGACAATTTGGAAATGCCTATCAGCCTACAATGCACGTATTTGGACTGAGGGAGGAAAGCAGAGTAGCATTATCACATAAAACAAGTTCACCCTGCATTTGCATATTAAACACGTTATGGTCTAAGCCAGGGGTGTCCAATCTTATCCGTAAAGGGCCGGTGTGGGTGCAGGTTTTCATTCTAATAAAGGAGGAGACACACCTGATTCCACCTGTTTAATAGGTGTGGACTCAGGTGTGGCTTTTGCTTGGTTGGAATGAAAACCTGCACCCATACCAGCCCTTGGACACCCCTGGCCTGAGCTTTTATGATGCAGTAATAGTTGCTTTTGCGGCATGGTGGTGCAGCAGGTCCAGGGTCCTTGTTTTGATCCTGAGCTCAGATTACTGTTTGTGTGGAGTTTTTGCACATGTTTTCTTTTGCCTGCGTGAGTTTCATCCCACCTCCCACAAACATGCCAGTAGATTGGTGGGTTGGCTAAGATAAATTGCTCCTATTTATGAATGAATGAATGAATGAATGAATGTGTGAGTACATGGTGCCAAATCAAGGGTGTATTCCTGTCTCGCACCCTGTGTTCCCGGGATGGGCTATCGATTCCCTAATTTCTCTATGACCAGTGGTCACCAACCCTGTTCCTAGAGATCTACTGTCTTTAGACTTTAGTTCCAACCATAATCATGTCCACCTGACCATCTAATCATTGCCTTAAGAAGCTCTTGATCAACAAAAACAGGTGTGTTAGAGTTGGTGTGTTGGTTGGAGATGGAAGGAAGAGGAAGAGGGTTGTTGACCACTGCTATAGACTATAGTGTTTTTCCCATAGTCCTGTTAGTGTAGCTTGGGATCAGTAGTCCACTCCGCATTCTGGCATCCTCACAGAGAGCTCACAAGTATCAAGCTGTAGTCGTGGGCAGCTGTGGATCAGGTGGTAGAGCGGGTTGTCCACTAATCGTAGGGTTGGAGTTTCGATTCATGGCCCACATGACTCCACATGCCGAAGTGTCCTTGGGCAAGACACTGAACCCCAAGTTGTTCCCGATGGCAAGTTAGCGCCTTGCATGGCAGCTCTGCTACCATTGGTGTGTGAGTGTGTGTGTAAATGGGTGAATGAGACACAGTGTAAAGCACTTTGGATAAAAGCGCTATATACATGTGCCATTTAGCATTAGTCTCATTGTCATGAAAAATTCCACAAATTTGCACGCAATATCAAAGCTGAACACAGCTTAACACAGGCCACCATAACAAAGGGGCAAGGCAATAATAATAAAAAAAAGGTTAATGCAGACAAAGGTTTGGCTGATACAGGTTTTAAGTATGTAAAAACAGAAAATATAAAATGAGACTAAGCAGAAAACCAGACAGGGAAACATTTGGATATAAGACTCAGTAACATTACAGGCTACGAAGCTGCAACAAGACTTCTGCAAAGTTCAAAGTGTACTCAACCATCCATAGTTTGTATGGGCACATCACTGATGAGGAACAGGTGTGAGTGATTAGTAATCAGGTGACTGTAAACATGGATAGGTTTGCTTCTGAGTGTTTTTTCTTATGACAGAGCCTGGAGTTTGTCACCTGAGGATTGTAGGAAATATAGTTTGTTTGTTCAAGTACTTTGCTGGAAGTGGGCACAGACGCCGTCATCGATAAAGCCGTCATTAGTATAAGCGGTTACGAATTTTCCGAACATATCTCGGAGTTAACTAATTTCTTGAAAGAAGCGTTGACCAAGCCACATGGCATGACTAAATATTCATAGTGTCCAGATGTTTTCCAGAAAGTTTTCCGTTCATCAGCCTCTCTGAAACAAATTAAATTATAAGCACACCTCAGGTGAAATTTAGTGAACATATGGGCAGATTTCGATAGTCCATTGCACTTTATTTAAGGCTCATAAGGGCTCACCTGCCTCTTTGCACAAAGGAAAAGGGGGGTGCTTGAACTCATTGGAAGAAAGTTTGTAAGATCGTAAAACGTCTACACTGTTTGACGCAATGGCAGTAACCTAAACTAAAGGCTGCCTGTGAGCAGTGAAATTATCTGAGGAATCTTGGTAAAATGTTTTTTTATGTTTGTCTTGTAAGGAAAATTACTCATAGATATTGTTTAATTGTGCTCAGTTGCAATCGTCCAGGTGCACAACATATTGACAGCTTGAGGACTTCTCATATGAAAGTGAAATATACAATCGTCTGACTCATTTCTTATTTAAAAATCATGCAGATGTTAACATACAATCCCTGTGTTTGAAATACTCACTAACCAACTGCAGTGCATTCTGGTATTTCATGAATATGGTGGATATTCTACAGGCAAAATTCCCCATATATTGGATAGGGTATGTTTTGATATCATTTCATTTAGTATACAATAGATCACCATGTGACACATACCCTGCCTACAGCTTTCGGTATATAATAATACTTTTCCATCCGTATTAACGATGAGTGATGGAAATACAGTTGCTTTTAATATCCATTAAAATTAAAATAGTCATGGATCTAGACTTCTGGACCGTACTGTTAAATGACAGTCATTTGTTTGAGGAGTGTGTTTACTTTAAGCTGAGATAATCATGCGACTGAAAGCCAGCAGTCCTTTGCTGCACTGTACATCTAATCATCGTGGTTGAGTTTCGGGTGAGGCTGTGCATCTGATGAGGTTCTTCTGCATTCCTAAATTTAAGGGAAAAATGGTTAGTGGTTTAACCTAACACAGCGTTTGGAAATCAGAGCCTGAACTGTTAAATATGGCATTAGATATCCCCTCATGTTGTGAAAATAATATCCTTGTAAATTCTCTCAGCTCAACCACAGAGATTCTGGCAATTGTTGGCTGGTTGTAAATTGGGAATTTGGGGAGGGGTGGAGGTTGTTTGCCATGAGAGCTAGTCTGCAACTTGTAAGGTTGTCAGGCTAGACGTGCCAACAGCATCCACAGTGATGAGACACAGGGAACGATGCTTGAAAACGGAGAGGGTTTTTTTTAACCACTACAGAAGGCATCGTTCTTCTCTTTCTTCTTTTTATTGTCCATAGCTCGTATACTAAGACAGGTACCGACAGGAACTAATGCTGTGTTCAAATGGGGTTGTGCTATCACTGGGGTTCTAGAAGATTCTCCATAAACGACCCAAAGATTTGGAAGATTACATTTTTTGACAGTTTATAAGTTGTTGAATGTTGTTGAATTTCTCAGTATGGTGGTGCTATGTGTCTACTTTTCTGTTTCATTTTTTTCTTTTGTTTCTACCAATGGTTATGAGAAAAAAAACCCCAGACACACAGATCATCCATAACATTAAAACCACTGACAGATGATGTGAATAACATTGATTATCTCGTTACAGTGGCACCTGTCAGAGGGGTGGGATATATTAGGCAGCAAGTGAACAATCAGTTCTTGAAATTGATGTGTTGGAAGCAGGAAAAATAGGCAAGTGTAAGAAACTGAGCGACTTTGACAAGGACACAGAGTGCATCGCATAACCACAGACCGGTCAGAGAGCCCATGCTGACCCCCTGTCCACCGCCGAAAGCGCCAACATTGGGCACGTGAGCATAAGAACCGGACCATGGAGGAATGGAAGAAGGTAGCATGGTCTGATGAATCACGTTTTCTTTTACATCATGTGGACGGTGTGTGCGTCACTTATCTGGGGAAGAGATGTCACCAGGATGCACTATGGGAAGAAGACAAGTCTGCAGAGGCAGAATGATGCTCTGGTTAATGTCCTGCTGGGAAACCTTGGGTCCTGGCATTCATGTGGATGTTACTTTGACACGTACTACCTACTTAAACATTGTTGCAGACCACGTACACCCCTTCATGGCAACAGTCTCTTTCAGCAGGATAATGCTCCCTACCACACTGCAAAAATTGTTCAGGAACGGTTTGAGGAACATGACAAGAGTTCAAGGTGTTGCCTTGGCCTCCAAATTCCCCAGATCTAAATCCGATCCAGCATCTGTGGGATGTGCTGGACAAACAAGTCTGATCCAGGGAGGCCCGACCTCACAACTTACAGAATTTAAAAGATGTCTTGGTGCCAGATACCACAGCACACCTTCAGAGGTCTTGTGGAGGCCACGCCTCGAAAGGTCAGAGCTGATTTGGCAGCACAAAGCGGACCTACACGATATTAGCCAGGTGGTTTTAATGTTATGGCTTATTGGTGTGTATCTGACAGTTCTGTCTTGTTTGACAGTTGTGTCTGACAGTTGTGCCACAAGCTCACACACCCATTTAGACATGCTAGTTAGCCTACAATGCATGTCTTTGCACTGGTGGTGGAGGAAACTGGAGTGCTCGGAGGAAGCCCCCAAAGCACAGGGAGAGCATGCAAACTCCACGTACACAGAGCGGAGGCGGGAATCGAATCCTCAACGCCAGAGGTGCGAGGCAAATGTGCTAACCGCTAAGCTACCTTGTCCCCCTCCCCAGTTACTGAATAATGTTGTAAGATAAATAAGCTGGGGTTAACCAGAAGTTCATTTCAACAAAGAAAAAATATATATAACTCAAACTATTCTTTCATGTTGAACAAACCTTGAGCATGATTCTGTCACTTTTACTGTGTAAAATATTTTTCCAGGCTAGACCAGAAAGAAACATTAACAAGCAAAATACAAGTTTGAACATAGTACCTACAATGTGCTATGTCATTTCTAGCTTGGATCCTTGATTATACATATGCATTTATCTTGAAGAGAGAATGTAAGTATGAGGGCAAAACCTTCGTGTGGCTAGAATTCCTGTATAATCACCCTGATGTGGAAAATGAGCTAGAATTTCAATTACTATTGTTTCCATTTTGTCTTTTAAACGTTCAGTAGAAAAATAACTTCAGACAGAGGAGCTCAGTCGAGCTGAGCGTGTTTTCGGCTGTCACTTCTGGACGTTTGTTCTGGTAGCTCTTGCTACCAGGGATTTGGCTGTGTGCATTAGTGATTGTGTGTTGGTGCAGGAATGCGAGTGTGTGTGAGATCCTTCAAAGCTCTTCTAAGTCTGGGTGACTCAGATGGCTCCGGGTCTACCTATAAATGCCCTCTCTTTCCGTCTCTGTCTGTCTTTCTGATTGGGGGGGGACGTTATTAATGCGAGGGCTCACAGCGGCGCCGCAGCCGCTGTTCAGACGGTGCTGGAGCAATGCAGTCAGATGATTTATGAGCACGAGACCTGGCATGACTACACACACACCTTTAAGCCCATACACCTACTATAACGCTGACAGGCTTTCCGGTCTATATAGGACGTCCTACATAATGCTGTTACAGAACAGTGTTTTAGAGGGCTTCAGACATTCCTATGAGCCTGTTTTTTTGTGTGAAGAAATTTGTGTTTCTTTTAGGTTTCAGCTTTGCTCGCAATGCCCTGATTTGTTCAGTCATGATGTACGATGTCTCCTCTCTCTCTCGCTCTTTCTCCTCTTCTCTCGCGGTCTCTGTGTCTCGCTGTCGCTGACCTGCGCCACAGGACAGCGCAGGAAGGACAGAGGGAAAAACAAACAGCAGGACAAACATGATTGAGAGCAGGAGCCCTGTGTGTTTATTTGGATTTTGTGGCGAGGCACATACATACACACGTGCACGCTGCGGATCGAAATGTAATTTTAATTTAATGCAGAACTGACGATGCCGAGAAAACAGGGCTGCTGTGCATGAATATATGTGTGTTTATGTGTGCGTGTCACACTTAATTAGGAAAGTGGTGGCTTAGGTATTTAAACTGAACACAGACACAGAGACACACACACACGTTTGTCAAACAATCCTTGTGAGGATCTTCCATTGAATAATTATTAATGAAACTAATTAATGCTATGCTACACCTAAACATTTTGACTCTATTAGTTTTTAAAATAAAAGCTGCAAAAAAAGCAGTTTTCCTCATGGGGACCAGCTTAACGTCCCAACAGGGTCAACATTTTCAGATATTCCTATTCTTGTGGACACACACACACACACACACGTACTCGTTCACACTGTGTCCCCTGCAAACATCCTGCTAGGGCTGTGGAATCCTGGCACCCAGGCCAGAGTTCATGGGTGGAAACTATTGGAGGTTGGGCTCGTGTTTGTGTGTGTGTGTTACTATGAAGAAGAAAGAGGGCATGCAGCCTGAGAGGGAGCTTTTCTAAGCTTGACGCTGTCCTATAGACGCCTCCTGACTGTCATCAGTCAGTCAGAGCTGTTCTGACATACAAAGGTCCAACTACACAATTTTGGGCAAAATCAAGTTCTGACTCGGAATTCAATTTTGGGCAGCTGTTTAATCTTGTGAGAGTGTTATTATTTTTTGGAGCAAGAGCGGTGTTAAAATGTACAGCTGTAACATGGAGCCATTTTTCCTCAGTTTCTGTGTCATGTCATTGTAGGTACTGTAGTCATTGTGTGTGTGACAGATATATGTGTGTGTGTGTGTGTGTGTGTGTGTGTTAGGGATTTTTTTTTCCGAGTGGGATGGTAATTCGAAAAAGTCGACTTTTCCATAGTTAATACAAAAATTGTTTCAGGACATCACTATTTTTAGGCTGCTTTATTTGTGCAGAAATTCAATACGCAGGCTACAAATGAAATTTCCGTCTGTAATGTTTTTAGGCCGTGCTGTATGCCGAACATGGCAGATGCGATGTCTAAGAGTTTTTTTCACCACAACTCCGGCATGAGTAGCATCCAAAAACATGTCTGCATCGACCTGACCGCTTCGAGCTCGGATGCCCTGCAACCTGACTCTAAACTAGCTGAGAGGGATTGTACAGTGATGTGCAACCCGTGGCTCTTTCACACCGAGCTAGTCACAGTGGAATCTGCTATGCCAGAATGCAAGGGTGTTGCTTCAATTTTATTTAGCTTTAAAGGACAACAAAAATAATGCGTGAGGAATTCCTGGAGTGGGATTAAAAACTGTCTCGCACACCCCGTCCACTTCATGCAAAATGTTAATGGTTCATTAAAGCAAAAGCACCTTTCCCGCTGTACTCTTGTACACTCTTGTACTCAGTTGACTGTAGAATTGACTCATCTAGTCTGAAATATTTTCAAGACTTATCCTGCATCTCCTTACCCCCTGTCCTCCATTCCAACTGGTCGACATCTCCACAGCGATGACTAGTGACCACAAGTTGACCAGTGTGTGTGTGTTAGTCATAATCAGTGTTTATTCTAATATGATGACTGATTTCTTACTGAGAGACGCGGCTCTGTTGTGTGATGTACAGGAAAAGGTGTCATCTTTTTTTTGAGGTTTATGGTAAGATGGAAGAACGTTGGCTAAACTTAAAAGCAGACACACATGGAAATGCACAGCGGAGGTGCTGAAGGTAACTGGGCGCTGGCAGCTTTACCGCTGTCTTCCTCTATTTATAAATACGTGTTCAAATATTAGCACTGAGGTGGGGAACTTAGAGCCACTGCTTTGGTTTACTCTTTTTTAAATCTATATTTTAAGCCCTTTTCCACCTGACACTGAGCTACAGTAACAAATCTGTGGCAATACGTTTTGGGTTTTTAAAAATTTATTCCCAAGCTGTACTGTTACCATGCTGAATAACCAGTACCGTCCTTATCAGGGTCATATGGGCGGAGCTAGAAATAGACGACATTATTAATTAGTCAAACACAATCATTACGAGTCATCTTTAAAATTGCACAAACAAACAAACAAACAAACAAACAAAAAACACTAGCTAGCTAGTCCAAATTTCAAATATAATGTATCTGCTTGTTTTGTGAGGCAACATCACAATTTCATAACTGTTCGGATTAGTTTTCATTTATTTATCCACAGTAATGCTTTTTGTTTGGCCTCTGATATGCATCTTTATTTTACATTTCTCACCTGTGGTTCACACACAATCTGTCGTTTTCAAGTTATTAGCAGCTAAACCCTATGTAGTGAGCATATATGAACTTTAGCCGAATGGTTTTATAGCCTGATTGGACCACAATTTTAAATTCAGCCACAAAATAAGGAGTGGCTTGTTGGATTTTAATATTGTCTGCAAAAATCTGCACTGACACCTCTCTGTGCATTTGCGCAGATTAAAGTATTGGCACCCTTCACTTTTGGTTTCAGTGGTTTCCTGCTGTACATTTTGCTCAATAGGAACAATAAAGAGGGAGAAAGGCCAGGAAACAGCACCACACACATTTTTACATATGTGATACACTGTATGCCTGAATTTTAAACATTGTCAAAGAAAATTTTACAAATTAGGTTATTACATAATGGGTACTGGGTTGGTTGAAGACTCGCCCATCACTAGTCCCCACCCCACAACCTCCTGAGAACACGTTCTAATTTTATAGGGGCTTTCATGTTATGACAAGGGGAAAGTGGTACTTGGTTGGGTATGGATTGGTATAGTGGATAGTGTGTACCATGTCATAATGTTTTGCACTCTGGTGGAAAAGTGTGTGTAAAAAGAGAGCTGTGTGTGCATGTGTGTGCGTGTGTTAGTGTCTAACTTTGTTCTTTACTAGAGTTGAGGCAACTGGTTTGTGTCATAAACCCTGGATGATGAGGTATGTGCATTAGAGTATCTGATGTGTGTATCTGAGTGTGTGTGTGAGAGAGACAGAGTGTCTTCTAAAGTCACATTATCTTTGTAAACATCCAAACCTCTATCCACACAGACACACACACACACACACACACACACACACACACATACACACACCTTCATTTATCCACTTATGTTGACATCACTAAGGTTCAGTGGTCTTGTTGTGGAAAGTGCAGAGGAAGTCCATATGAATGTCCAGTTTGTGGTTTGTGTGTGTATTTGCATATTTGTGTGAGAGCTTAATATAGCCAGAGAGTGAGAGAGCGAGAGAGAGAGAGATAGAGAGAGCGAGAGAGAGAGAGAGAGAGAGAGAGAGAGAGAGAGAATTTGTGTTTAAAGAAGAGCTTGGGGAGGGTTATTGGAAAGGACGTTTCTCAGCTGAAGGACATCAATGGTGGCTGGTGAAAACAGAGTCTCATTGAAATGCATGGCTTAGTACCTATAGCATTGTGTGTGGAGAGAGAGTCTGACAGATTTCAATTAAAACGGCATTTACAAAAGGATGGATGGGAAAAGGGGACTCTTTTGTGTCTATGCGTGTGTGTGTGTGTGTGTGTGTGTGTGTGTGTGATACATTCAAGCACCATGTTCAGTTCATAAAGACAGAGCAGTTTGATGTTGTTTTTTTCTTCCAAAATGTGAGATACTACAACAGGCACTATAACATATGGCCCATTCTTCATCAGAAATCCTTCCTGTGTATACCAAAAAGATCTGGCCACAATACCATCATTAATTTGACCATTTTTACCAATAATAACATAATGCCTAGTCTCTTAAACTAAACTTCTTGCATGCTTTAGAGAGTCGGGTATGTTTGATCAATTGGTTGCGATCCACCACAGAAAAAGGCCATTTGACTGACACAGCAAAGGACCAATCATAACTCGTCAACAAACACACAAGATGAACTCCTTAATAATAACTAAACAAAACTTTTAAAATATGGGATTCCGTTAACTTTGGTCAATCCAGTTTCAATGGAAAGCTGTTTGTCACCGTGTTCAGATGTTTATTTTACTGGTGGAAACCATCATTTTTTATTTTGTACTTCCTCATTTGTAAGTCGCTTTGGATAAAAGCTAAATGAATAAATGTAAATGCAAATGCAAATGTATATATATACGGAAGTGCTTTGAACCAAATCCCTTCAGATTCTTCAACTGGCAAGATTCTGAAGTGTGTGGCCAGAAAAGTGTACAAAAATATCAGATGCTCTGTAGCCCATAGCTGGAGCACCTGAGGCTGAGACTACACAGTGCCTCATACCAAAATGATCAAATACAAAACAAACAAACAAGACATTTGTCATCTGTGTATCATTTTGTATTTCTGATTTTAGCTCACATATTGAATACAACTGTTCACCTGTGTGTTTTAGATCTCCTGAAAATACAGCTCCCCCCCATGGGTTGACAGTAATTCATTATGTACATGAGCCACATGTAAATTCTTTCTGACATACCTACTGTATGTGCATAATACAATGTCAATATAGCATTGGGTGTTTCAATAAAGACTTTAAAGTATTGAAACTTAAAGAATTGTTTGCCACATTGTAGTGTCGCATCACTGCATTTTCTATCGCCCTGTTTTTTAAAAAATATTTATTTAATTAACTCTCCTTTGATGCCACACTTATTTAATACACCCAGTGAATTCTTTAAACTTGCCCTGCTGAAGACTCCGATGGCACGAGCCTCTTTGATGAGCATGCAGTTAAAGCTGATGTGAGTGTGGCTGTAACAGTTATATAAATTGTTATACATGAGGCTTTGAAAAGTGCTTTCCGTTTCATACAGTATTGCAGTGCTTTTAAAAGCCCTGATTTTGAAAGGGTTCTTTTAAGTGGAGAGTTTATGGGTAACCACACACACACACACACACACACAACTCACCACTGTATAGCATTATAGCCTGGTTTATACTACTGCAATGAAGCAATGTTTGCGTATCTGTGCCAGGAAGCAGAGAAGAAGAAGAAGACTTTTTTGGTCACATGTACATTACAGCACAGTGAAATTCTTTTCTTCGCATATCCCAGCTTGTTAGGAAGTTGGGATCAGCCACGATAAGGGGTTTATGGGTACTTGCAGCACTCAGAGGCTTGTGTATGCACCAAAATCCTAACAGTGTTTATTTGGTGCCGTGCATCAGGTGAATGCTGATTGGTTGTGCAGGGAAAGTCTTGAAGTCAAAGAGCTAGTAAATGTACATTTCAAAGCTACAAGGTTTATATGAATGCAATTGTTCTAATATGTTATTAGAACAACTAATTCACAGGGACTTGAGGGGAGGACTCTTTATGTAAACAGATTAAGAATGTGTATTATTGTTGATATGGTTAAGTTTGATGTAAGAAGATTTAAGATGTAAAAAGGAGTCTTCAGTGTCAGTACTTTGGAACAGTCAGAGGTAAAGCTGGTACTTTAAGTTTTTCCAATACTGTAAGGTTTCTCAGTAACATGACAAGATGCATTTTTAAAAATCAGAATAAAGACAGACTGATGAGGGAACAACTGTTTATAGCTGCTATAATGTCAGTTATAACGGGAAACTTTTGCGCATGTGCAGAAAATGAAATGTAACAGTAATCAGATAAAAGGCATGACATACTTTTTGTTGTGATCCTTGGCAAATGACTGCGGTATAAGAGATATGAAACACTTTGGGATGTGCTGTTATTGGAAATCAATCAACTTTGGAGTGGTAACATTAAAGTGCACCTATTATGGTTTTTCAAATATTACCTTTCATGTAGTGTGTTATATACGTAGCTGTTTGTGAATGTAAAAAGTCTGCAAAGTTTCAAAAATCAAAGCGCACGACAAACAGCGTTATTGACTCCCAAAAGTAGGAATCGATTCTGAACAGCTGAACCGAGTCGTTAGTAATTCCAGACTCACTTCCTGTACTAACCTATGTAGGTTTGTAACAAAAAGCCCCGCCTTTGGTCTTCATCGGCTGCTCGTGAACAGATGGAGCTAAAACTCATTACGGTAGTGGGCGTTTCCTTTTCGATGCATGCTGACAGCGGTGGACCAATCACAACAAACTGGGACGTCTGATCAATCAGAGCAGAGTATGCTCTCTGAAAGGAGGAGTTTAGAACGAATCCTTTAGAACGGATCATTTAACGAGTCGTTTGTGACACTGGGGGGAAAAGGTAACACTGCAGTTTAAATTATGCGCACGTTAAAGTGTTTTTTGACCTCGGATGCGTGTAAATCTATTGTATGAGACCTTTATAACAAAATAAGGCACGTTTCAAAACCATAATAGGTGCGCTTCATCTCTGTTTTGCACTGGGCTGCATCACACCATCTCATCGTTGATTATTTATCTATAACAGCACACGCTGTAGTGTTTTATTCCTTACTTATTGTTCTCACCATTACAGGTAAGGAGGAAATATTCAGGAAAAACAACGAGACAGTAAATAATTTGGCATTTCATTATGGCATGTGTTTATAGCAAACATAAGAAAATGTTACTTAGTGAGGTGGCTACCAAAATAACTGTAAATGAGCTCTAGTGGGCACTGTAGATTCTGGGAGGCAGGGCTTCATGTACATTAACATGGATAAGAGGAGGGATCATGGTGTAAACAAATCATTTCAATGATTTTGTAATTCACCTTATAATTGCTAGAGTTCAACCTTTGACTACAACATTAGATCTTGTTTTTCAGTGTACAACGGAATAGAGTCCTATCTCTTGTTCAGAGCAAATATGAAGAGACAGATAAAATGGCTGTCTTTCCTTCTCTTGTGCTACTTATCGAAGCCCCCTACCTTTGTCTTGTCAGCACCGCTGAACTCTCCAACATCTGCAGCCAAAACACATGCCAAGCTTCACCTCACACACATATTAACTTTCCTCTCTCCCTCTGCTTCTTATTCTATTTCTCTTCTCAAAGTTTTCTTCATTTAAACTCCATTGGGAATAGCGCTTGTAATACAAGACAGAATTGTCGAACTTTCCTAGTCAATCTGTCTTTTATCGTTCGCTCTGCGGACAGACGGAGCGCCCCCTCTGTGTTTGGTGATTCAGTAGAGCGGAGCACCGTTCCCTCTCGGTTTATTTGACTTCTCTGCAGTTTAAGCCGAGGGCCCACATGACATTTTAGCCTCGCGCTCACTCCTTCAAATAAATTATCCGAGCGAAACAGCGTGCTCCGTTTGGACTCGTGCTACGCGATCAGGCGCCAGCTCGGGTCACCTGGCAAAAGTTCGATTAAATCTTGATCTGTACTGTAAATCACATCAGATCTGCGATAGTGAGGCCATCTGGCCTGGATATATAAAGTGATTATGAAAAGATCTGGCGAGGAATGAGAAGTCTCTGCAGAGTGCACATCTTATTCTGTCACTCTTCTTGTACAGGAATGTGTACAGTAGTTTAACATTACATACACACAAACACTATGTGTGCAAGCATGATCCTTAGGCACATCAAGGCACCCTCACTGCTGCCCAAATGAAAAGACACAACCCCCACCAAGCATCCCAAGAGCTTCTGAAGGGCCTGAGCTCGGAGAACAGTGATGCAGTGACACAGGGTTACCACTGTGATTTGCTTTTCTGTGCACTTTCTTGGCCCATTGTCTGTCCATCACAAGAACTATACCCATTAGAGACACCCATTAGAGATGCCGATTAGGGACTGATAAGTACCTTGCTCTGTCTGCCTCTACCCCTTTTACCTCCTCTGTGTAATTCTTTCATGTGGCCATTTTCCTTGTTTAAGGAAAGCAGTGAATGAATTCTGGAAGGAAATGGTCCTAGGCTGTTGAGGTACACCCGCATGCCAGCTTGGGTCTTTAGCCTCAAGACTTTTTAAGAAAGTAAGATGGCATTGTTTGAGTGAAACAATGAGCTTTTCCCGCCACTCTGAACAGTCTCGTGACTGTACACCTTCTAAAGATAACTAAATACCTTCGTCTACAAACAATATTTTGGATAACTCCTCTTTTGCACTTAATTTGCATTGTCTTCTTAGCTTGCTGAACTTTGTTTGTGCATTTACATTTGGTCCTTGTTCCTAACTGAGCAGTTGAGCTTTAAGTGTCTTGCTCAAGGACCCAATGTCAGTGCCAGGATTTGAACTCACAACCTTCTGATCAGTGGCCCAAAGCCTCAAGCACTGAGCCACCACTTCCCCACTTATTCACGTATTAAAACTCTCCTGATTTGTCTCTAGCCTTTCTGGTTCTAGCTCCCCAGAGATTCTGTAGGTGCTTATTTATATCACTGCTCCTTCAGCATGTTTATAAGTCACTCTGAATAAATATCTGCCAAATGACTAAAACTCTTTTATTAACCCAGTAGTGGAGTTTCACAATTTTAACCTAAAAATATACATTTTTAATTTTTAATTTTAATCAAGATGCATTTTTGACCTTTGGCTGGAGCACAACTGACTGGTTTTTACTCTGATCAAAGAACGAAGGAAAACCTTATAAGTGGTCAAAAAGACAATATAATATTGATAAATTCCGTTTCTGAAATATTGTAATTATAAATTGCAAATAAATTTGAAAACATTTGGAAGAAGCTGATTGATGTTAAAATGTTGCACTGAATCATTCACATTGTTAAATGTTAACATTTAATGTCATATAATATATATTTTCCATTTTTAAAAAAAAGAAAATATACATACAGTATCATGATACATATTGTGTTTCGACAAAATGTCTTCTAGTGTCATGATATGACTTTTTTCTTTAATCATATCACCCTCCCCTGGTATGCAGTGTCCTTAGGAGGATGTTAATTGGCACTATTCAGTGTAAATCCCCCTTTTTTGTATTTAACACACACATTTATAAAGCTCACTCCAGTGTCCTTGTGGAGTTTCTGAGTATGCTCTTCCTGTGTCTATGTGGGTTTCCTCTGGGATTCTCTGGTTTCCTCCCAAAACACACTAGTAGTTGGACTGGCTATGCTAAACTAGCCCCAGGTGTAAATGTGTGTGTGTGCATGGTGCATTGTGATGAAATGGGATCCCATTCAGTATGTACTCCCACCTCATGTCTAGTGTTCCTGAGATAGACTCCAAATCCACCACAACCCTGACCACGATAAAGCGCTTACTGAACAGGAATGAACGAACGAACGAATGAATGAATGAATGAATGAAAGGCTGAATGTTAACCTATTTTATGTAGCTTAGATTAATTTTGGAAGTAGCTTAACTAACACTGACTATAATTTGAGTGTAAGATTATATGTTTTTGTTCTTTTATACACATATATACATACACACACATTAAAGCCAACTATTACATGAAGTCATGTAATGGGTTATCAGACTATCTTTTTTGTTTTTATTTTTAATTTTTTTCTTGTAGCTGTGACAAAACTAATTGTAATATACCGTAGATGGACTGTAGATGCAGCTAATAGTGTACATGCACTGTATATGATTTCACTGCTTATTTCTTGTGAATTGTTCGAAGTGATTATGGCCAAAAAGCTGTTCTTCTGAGAAGGGAGGTAAAGAAAGAAATCCATAGTGACTTCTTGAGAAGAAGAGAAAGCAGGGAAGGACTGTGTTATTCAGGGAGAAGTTTTTATGCTGGAATCCATGGGTCAGTGTTAATGTCAGTGGGCTTCTGGTTGTACAGTGGGTCCTGTGGCAGAAACATTAAGCTAATTTATACCTCTCACATAACACTTCCATCTCCAGGAGCCTGGCTGAGGATTGTTTGTAGTGGAGCGCGTACACGTCTTTCAGCTGTAAATTAATCCCCCTCTCACATTCTCTCTCTCCCTTTTTTTCCTGCAGATGGGATGAACTGCATGAACAAGGACCACGGCTGTGCTCACATCTGTAGGGAGACTCCTAAAGGTGGTGTGTCATGCGAGTGCAGGCCAGGCTTCGAACTGGCCGAGAACCAGCAGGACTGCAGATGTATGTACCGTGCCGTTTCAGCACCTCAGCAAAATACAGCTAACAACACGCCTGAAAATGTTGCTTTCAGTTATTATTCTCCAAGGCATAGGCTGGTGCTTATCCAGGAGCCGCTCTTCGTATGACAACACAGCTGTAGGTCCGGGTGACTTAGATGTAACAGTAACTTACATGTCTCCAGTCGTAAGTGTGTGGTAGTGAGATTAGGAATTTTTAGAGTTGTTCAGTGCTTACCTCAAATAATGCACATAATAATAATAATAATAGTCCATCCATCTTCTATACTGATTATCCTTCAGGGTCATAGGGAACCTGGAGGCTATCAATCCATCGCAGGGCACAATCACACACCAATTCATACACTACGGAAATGCCAATCAGCCTACCATGCATGTGTTTGGACAGGGGGAGGAAACCGGAGTACCCGGAAGAAACCCCCGCAGCACAGGGAGAACACGCAAACTCCACACACACGGTAGCGGCGGGAATTGAACCCCCAACCCTGGAGGTGTGAGGCAAACGTGCTAACCGCTAAGCCACCTGAAGAAGAAGAAGAAGAAGAAGAAGAAGAAGAAGAAGAAGAAGAAGAAGAAGAAGAAGAAGAAGAAGAAGAAGAAGAAGAAGAAGAAGAACAAGAACTGTCAGTCCCAGATTTGCATTCCATACTTTCTTAACTAACCCCAGTGTAGGTGCTGAATAATATGAATTAAGATGTATAAATGAATAATAAGCTGAAAGTTTAAGGAGTTAAACCTATTGTAGAAATGTTAATAATTTAGAAATGTGATAACACCTCTTATACCCCAGTGCTTCTGAACTGTCAATCCTGTAAGGAGACATTTATGTGGAAGGAGTCTCCAGTGTCAGCGCTTTGAAACAGTCAGAGGTAAAGCTGTAGCTTTAAGTTTTCTGCCACAGGAAAGTCAGAGAAAGTTACGCATTTGTGTTTTCTTGTCCAATTTCATTCTAGAGAGAGAAAAGAGATAGAGAGGCTGGTGAAGAGGCAGTCTATTGCTGCTATTACATGAATGATATCAGCTAACATCTTTAAACGTAACTATAAATGGCTAAAAAAAAAAGTATGACAAGTGTTGTTCATTAATACATAAAAAAATTGTATTCGTTGCCAAATGGTTGTGTTATTAGAGGAATAACACACTTTAGGATATGCTGTTATTTTTAAATCATCAACATCAGCTTGAAGAAATCTCGGATTGTTAGGAGTGTAAAGCTGGACCTGCTGACAGATCCTGAGATTTAAGGGGTTAATATGTAGAATGTGCACACACAGCTGTGACCTTTTCGAATTATATGTAGACCAACAGGTTGTGGGAAAAGAGAAAACTTGCAGCACTAGTGTATTTTGTAAGAATAAGTGGGAGTGATTTGGGATTAACTGGAAAAGGGCATATTGTATGTGGGATTCATTTCATCCTTTTAATGCAATAATAAACCCTACATACTCACTTTTCAGTCTGAAAGTGCATATTAGCCAAATTGTAGAGATTTGACAGTTTGGTTACATGGGTCAAATTGTATTTCAAGCCCTTTTCTACTCCATCCAAAGCATTAAGATCCAGGGCAAAAAAAATTCTTTGGAAATTGTAAGAAGTGAAATGCAAGCCTAAACTCCATTATTCATTACATTGATATATATATAAAAAAAAACAACTCTGCTAATAAAATGCCTAGGACTCAGCAAAAATATCCAGTGCTTGAGAGCAGGAGTAAAACATTTGTTTATTTGTTTATTCCTCCAAATCTATCATAGTTCATATCAATATATTTGTTCTAAATTGGACAATCCATTGTATAAAAATGCCAAGAAAATGTGAAAAGGATCAGAAGAATATAGGGCTATGAAGCAGTGTGTCTCTCATGACCATGTGAGCTCCCACATGGACCCATCCACTAGACAGCAGTCTGGGGGAGCGTGAGAGTGAGAGTTGCCTTTTTATTAGTTACACTTCGTTTGGCAACACATCCTGTTCCAGATGAGATTCAAGAGTGAAATATTGTGAAATGCTTTAATATCCATGATTAATGTGTGTGTGTGTGTGTGTGTGTGTGAGTGTATTTGCCCTGAACATTTTAGGCAAGTACTTCATATTCACACTTCAAATTCACATATGTTCATTTCTGTACAGTTCATTCGACATATAAAACAAATGAATGTTCGAATAATGATGGCAGTTTTATGAGCATCTGTGTGACTGATAGAAAGGCCTTTTAGATGAGTACGTGAGAATTCCTACAAGGAGCTTTAATATTACAGTATGTGCTATTCTCAGACATTTTTGGACAGAAATCAACCCAGGACTCACGCATGATGTAGCATTTGTAATACTTTTAAAGTATACGATTTCATTCATGCGGGTTGTATAGAGCTTAATGCTACAATCTGGAGACTGAATGGGTCAGGGAAAAACGTTTTGGGTTGTCTTGTTGCTGGATACACCCACATTTAATTTTACATCTTGGAATTCTCATGGAGATAAAATAAAGGTATCCCATCCCATACAGAAACAATAAAGGGGTTGCAAACGTTTGTACTCAATTGCATAGAAAAATGATTCACTCACTATGTTTATATAAAGTAGTAATTAATCAGGACATATCTCAGAGAGAGAGAGAGAGAGAGAGAGACAGACAGACAGACAGAGTGTGTGAGAGATGTGATGGAGTGTGTGTGTATGTATGTGCCAGTGCTTTAAGCCTCTCTCACAGTCATTGTGCATTACCAGTGACGTGTAACTATGGAAATGGCGGCTGCCAACACACGTGTGAAGACACTGAAACAGGACCGGTGTGCGGCTGCCACCAGAAATACGCCCTGCACTCTGACAGCAAGACCTGCGTCGGTGAGTCGTACACACACACACACACACACACACACACACACACACACACATTCTTCTGAGAGAAAGTTATGAGACTAGATTTTAAATTACCTTAGAACTCAAAAATGTGGTGTTTAAATTCTTCCTGGATGGCTAAATGGTTAAATCTGTTAACACTGAACAGTCAGTACGTCTGTAAAGAAAGTTAAGGAGTGTTATGTATGATCTCACTTAAATAAGCTCCCTGAGGAAACTTTTAGGTGCGAAATCTGTGTGATAAAACTAAACTCTCTCAATTTAGCTAACTAATGATGAACAAAAAAGGTTGTACAGATATTGAACTCCTACTGAAATCTTACAAAATAAGAGCTAGTTTACTAACAGTTCACTAAATCAAGACTCAGATATTAAATTTTCACTTGTACCTGTGAAGCTAGCTGACCATTAGCTAGATGGCTTAGTGAACAAATCAATTGGTGAGAACATGATGTAAATTGAGACTCATATTAAAATCCCACTTATGCCTGCTTATGACAAGCGTATGCTAAATAACTAGAGGTTAACTAAGATAACTTAGCTAATGTTATTGACAAACAAATACTTTGATGAGATTATGATTATGACAGATAGAAGTAGAAGTTAGTTAACTATATACAGCATAACAGGTCAAATAATGACTAGCTAACTTAGCTAATGTTAGTGATGACTGAATACACATCTATAAATGGAGACTTGGATACGAAAACAATGCTTATGACTTGTAAAATATGTGCGCTATGTAATGAAGCTAGCTGTTTGATTAGCTAATTATATACAGTGTAACAGCTCAGCTAATAGCTAAGTAACTTAGCTAATGTTAGTGATAGATAAATAATCTGTTGAGATATGATGATGTAATTCAAGCATCAGATACTATAATGCTATTTTTGTCTACCTAAGAAACATGTGTTCTAGGTGATTAGCCTTTAACTAGTTTATTTAGCTAATTATATGCATAATATATAAACAGCTCAGTTAATGGCTAGCTAACTTAGCTAATGTTACTGGTTAACAAATAAATTAATTAGCTAGTTATTTGGGATGGCAAAAAGACAGAACATGTCCAAGTTGTATGTATGTTCATAGATCCTGCTATTTTGAATGACAGTAAAGCTGTGGAGATTTAGGCCATTTTTAGTCATTTGTTTAGCACTAAATATAAAATAATTTATTATTCTGCAAATTATTTATAACAGTTTAAAATGACATGTTCAGGGATATTTTAAAATGTTGTGACTGAGGAGTGGTGTAACAAGGGCAAAACAGCCTCAGGGCATTGAGACGCTAGCAAACAGATGCTAATGTACTAATTTAATAGCATTTACCTAATTTAGTCCTTCATATTCTTATCTTCTTTATGTTATGCTTTCTCTCTCACACTAATATATATATATATACTCACTGACATATTATTAAAGGAATGATTTAGAGTATTAATTGTTGTAACTTTTGCTCTGGAAAGAGAGACAGAGAGAGAGAGCGAGAGAGAGAGAGAGAGAGAGAGAGAGAGAGAATATAAATATAAAAAGAAAAATGGTGTTTGGATGAGGGACAGGAGGTGGTTTGGGGAAGATGTGCTAGGTGAAGGAAACTTCATCATCACTGAAAGTGCAAAACACATTTATCATCCTCATAATGGCGGGAAATGCAGCCAGCCGTCCAGTGGAGTTCTGCCATATCCACCGAAATGGGAAAGCTTTATACACCATGTGGGTATAACCATATACACCCATGATGCCTCTAAAAAACAGGAGGAAAGCTGTTTTTTTTAATGCATCTGTCCTTTTTTGGAATTTTGCAAAACTAATGGACTGTTGCAGGTAAGTCGATTTTTCACCTTTATTTTTTTAGCTTGTGTCTCCATGCCTTGTTCCATGTTTGGTTTGGATGGCTGAGTCTTTTTCATATTAAAATCTCCTCTTCCAGGACATTCTTCACAGAATATTTGCCTTCTTGGTGAAACATTAGTTTCTCTCATGTTTCCTTATTGAGCTTTCAGAGATGGCTAAATCTGAGGCCAGATACACCCCGATAAGGCCATCCAAAGTCTCCTCCTGTACCTGTGTCATTTTAAAAAAAATACTTAAATTGGCCTTTTGTCATTGGTCAGGTTGTGTGCAAGTGTAGAATGTTCCAGAAAGATGGCATAGCTGAGTGGAATAAGGGTTAAACAGCGGTTAAACAACTGTTTTGTGTGTGCTATAACATACTAGCGTAGTCTGAGCAGATTAACACAGCACCTCAGGGTGTTTTTGGACACTTTGGCGTCTCGGCCTCACAGGAAGGGCCTCGTTCAGCCACGGCATGGTACATATCCCAGACAAATCCACATTCAGTCTAAATTACTATGTGCTGAGTGCCAGCGCTTTAAAGAGATCCATCTGATGTCATGTTTGCTACACTGGAAAATGAAATTGCAATTCTTTTTGTGAGGTTTTATGATTTCTTACTTCTCACTGTTGATGTTTTGTTATATGACTGAACTGTTCCCTGATTCTGCTGATAACCCAACACTGGACCGATGCCTCCATGTGGCTGTGCAGAGCCCAACGGAGACCATCCACCTGTCCCTGTCCTGATGCCTGCTGTACTACTCATCGCAGTCTTCTCTTTCAGCATCTGTGAAGAGTGACGCAAACGGCCGTAGAGACCAGAAGAGGAGTGTAGAGACTGATCCCTCCCATCTCTATCTCTATCTTTCTATCTATATTCCTCTCTCACTGTCTCACCAGACCCTATCGCTGTGGTTTGTGTGAGTAGCTGTGCTGTGTGGGTCGAGTCCTTCCCCTGTCTGTAGCATTGCTTCTTTAGAGTCTCCCTTCCGCCAGTAGTGTTTCCTCACAGGCTCCTTTGCTCTTCCCGTTCCTCCTGCCCTCTCTGGTGAAAGTTCCTGATTGCCTGTCTTGTCTGCAATTTTAAAAGAGTATTAGAGAGAATTATGGCTGAAAAGCAAATAAAGTCTTGTGAGACTTTTGAGAACAGATACCTCAATTGCAGCCTGCATCAAGGTCAGAAAAGTAGCCAATCAACAAACTAGCTCCACCTCTTGCCCGCCCTTTCTTACAGCACCTAGCCAATGGCCTGTCCTGATCCTCGACCTTTCCATCAAGCATGCCATACTGTAGCCTCCAACGAAAAAATATTAACGTGACTAAACAACACAAAAATGCTCCACTGCACCTCAAACTCATCTTCCACTTCCTGTTTCCTTGTCATGCCAATTGCATGTCCTCTGCCCTCTATACTATCTGCATCTGTGTGCTTCCTCTGTCTCTCCATGCTGTTCTTCCTAATAACTCATTCGCCTGCATGAATATGTTTGCAAATATCTTTTCTCTACTTTTTCCCTTTTTATTTGGTTATGTCTTCCCTTATGTATTGGTACCAACATTATTAGTAACCCCTGATCTCACGACAGTAGTGCCTCTGTTATGTTATAGCAGTAGTTTATCAATTAATTATTTTATCCTCTTTTTTTAGTTTCTGTTATTTAGTGCTTGCTCCCAATCCCTAATTTTTGGTCGTCCCTTATTATGGGCTGATCGTAGACGAGTCCCAATCTTGGAAATCCCTTGTATTCTCATTTTCTTTCCTGTGAGTCTGTCAGCAAAGATATATAAAACACATACTGGAGGCTGAACAGAATTTCAGATCCCACAGCATTAAGGCAGAACTTTGATTTTGTTGATTGGCCCATTTTATGAGGCTAAATATGGCCCAGTCATGTGCTGGTGCATCTGCATGCTCATTAACCATCTATACAGTAGCCCCACCCACTTTGCTCAGAGAACCTAGTTTTCCTGCGTTGACTTGATTGTCAAAGCCAGTTGTGATGTGTTCCATAGACAAACAGGCAACCAGCGCTGCCCCCAGACTACATCCACCTCCTCACCACCTTTCCTTTCCGCATGTCCCTCCACACTTCCTCCCACCGCAGGTTCCTCTCATGCTCTCCGACCATGAGACGGCACTTCTCTCCATTCCTTTCCATGTCATCTCTCCCTCATCTTGTCCTTACCACACTCTTCATGTAGTGTTACGCTGACCTACTGTAATTGTTATCCTCTCATCATGCAGTTTGTATCATTCCATCTCTTTCATTTTTCTCTACTTCTCCTCTCTGTCACTGCAGTAATTGAGTGGCCGTTTGATATGGAAGACTGCAACGGCAGCATCAAATATTCAATGTCAACGAGAACCCCTTCCATTTTTTTTTATTCCCCAAATCCCCCCCCCCCCAATTTTATTTATCTCTCATGTGTGTCTCTCCTTCTCGTTTTTTTCATGACAACTTCCAAAGGCTGATCTCTTTTTATTTCGGGAGAGTTTGACTTGATCTTCTTTATTTATATATTCATTAATTTCATTAACACTCTAACAGGGTTTATTGGCGCTTTTATTTTATTTCCGCAGCTTTTTTGCTTCTTGGCTTTGGTTTGTGCTCAAACGCCAAGAGGGTCAGGCAGTGTGAGTCTGGGTGTCCGAGCTGCGGCGACTGGGAGCAGGACTGCCTGTTAGCCCATCTGTTTGTCCCAGTTTGCGTGCTGGGAAAAAACTGACGTGGGATCAGTCTAACCTGCTCTTCAGGAGGCCTGCGAGTCGGATGCCCGAGGCTGGCTGGTCTATGGCAGGGCTGTCTGTGCGGGGCGATGGACATTGGGCTTCTAATTAACCTACTGCTCCCTGTTTGTCCTCTGTCACTTGTGTTTTAGAGAAAGATGAGGCTGCAATTGAGAGCTCTGAGTTCAATACCACGTCAGTAGCTGATGTGGACAAGCGGGTGAAACGGCGTCTACTTATGGGTAACTCCTTTCTTCCTCTTTCTATGTGTTGCCATGGCGCTTGTGCTTATTTCCTCTTCTACTCTTTACTTTCTTTCTGTCCTTTGATTTGTTTTGTTCGAGTTGTTCTCCAAACCCCTCCCCAACCACCACCATTATTGAAAGTTTCTGGTTGTTTCTGTGTCCGACAAAGCCTGAGAATAGACCCTCTAAACATGACAAGGTTCCTTCTAAACTTTCCCAAGCCTGCTCCCAACCCTACTTTATTCCCTTGCATAGGAACAGTAATGAATTTTTTTTTTTTTTTTTTTTTTTTTTTTAAATCCCTTTGCTTCTCATAGCTCCCATGCCATTCCTCTTGCATTTTAAGATCTTAACAAAGAACCAGGAATAACATGTGGTACACATTTGGTTTTTTTGTATTCCTTTTAGCACTGCAAGAAACACATTTCCTTTACACACGATATCTTTAGATGTTTTTAATAGTTTTATGTCAACCACAATTGGCCATATCCTAATTTATACTTTCTTGGACAAAGAATATATAAAGATGCAATTAAGAAGCATATCATAAATTAGTCTAAAGATACCGAGGGGCAAGTCTTAAATTCTTGTAACATTTCCAAAGTACAGTATTCCAACCTTTTACTCAGAGTCATTACTGATTTAATGCTCTGAATTTAGAAGCTCTTAGTACTGACCTGCTGTTTTTCAGCTGTATCTTTGATTAAGGCCAGACTCCCGCTACTGTAAAGCTCCACTGTCTGAGAAGAGATAACAATGGCAGTCTGAGTTTAAACTTTTAAAACTTGGAATGGGATTTCTGAAAACATTAAGGGGTTGTTTCAACCCCTTAAACTCCCAGCTTATTACTCACTTAGTCATTTAAAGCATATATGTGTTGCAGCCTGGGATTTACAGCCAGCCTTTACATGTTGAAATTTGGACATTTTGTCCTATTCGAAGTTTTGAAAAAAGATGTTTCTCTTCGCATGATGTGCTGTGCTGTATAGAAAAATAACTCACAACATGTACCACATTGCCAATGAATGCAATTATAGATTGATTAAAGAACACGTCATTTTTAACTGGTACATTTAATGTCGCAGAACTTCCAAAAAAAAACCCAAGTCAGTTCTTGTTATCATTTACGTTGGAGCAGCTTTAAACACTCAGTTCCTCAACAGCGACTCTTTACTCCTCTTTCTTGAAGTTAATAAGAGAAAGAAATGCAGTTTGTCTTGCTACTGAGTAGTCCTCTGTCGTGAAAACGTTCCCATGATGGAAAACCTCCTGACCGTTACAACATGCTGACACTGGAGACACTTTCCATGAATGTAAAATAAATGTATCCTTATAGAAAGCATCCACATATCAATGAATATATTGTCCTTATTTCACTAACATGATAGACAGATAGAAAAGGCAAGTTTTAAAAGTAAATAAAACCATTTCTACATCGTTTGCTGAAATGTAATTCATTTTTCTTCATTTCTGCCAAAACTGTAGCTGCAGCGGCATTCAGTAGGGTGTCCCAGGACCCCACACTTTTATCATTAACTACTATGAGCTATTTAGTAACTACAGTACAATTAATAGGCAATTATTTGACTGCTAGGTGTCCTAGTCAAATTGTATCGATGTCTATAGGGTGTTCATTTCCCTAAAATATATTTTCTTTGCATCGCATGCACATTGTGGTGTGTGGGCGTCTATACATGGACTACTAGACACTAAATACTACAGCTTCAATGTCCCTGTTCTCTTGTTCCATATTTAGAATACATTTAAGTGATTTGAAGTAGAACATTTGTCTAGGCAATAAGGAAAAATATTAAACTACACTGAGACACACTGGACAAGTGGAACGGCAACATAGTGTTTTTCTCTCCTTTTTACTACGTTTCCCTCTCTTAATATTACACATTAATGTTTGTCACATGTTTTCTTCCCCTTTAGCAAACAGATGAACCAATAACCAATATCTTTCTTTTCTTTGAGGCCACAGACATCGAAATTACTCTCATCTTTATGTATAACTTTGCCATTTATTGTCAAAACAGGTATCTTACAAGGACAGGGGCTTGAAACTCTCTACTCATAGTCCACGTCTCTTTTGCTCTTTTCTCTCATGAACTGCGGCTTTGACTGATTTCAAGTGGGAGTTACAATTGTTTCAAAAATGTTTGAATGCAGAAGTTTGTTTTAAGATGACCTGCATACATGAGCATACTATAGCAGCTATAAGCAGTTGGAGTATTTCAACAAATTGGAGTATTTCACTGAGAAAGCAAAAAACTGTCAATGCATAGAGTTTCCTGTGGTGGAAAATGTAAAGGAACAGCTTTACCTTGCCCATACACATCCCTGTAAATGAACTGTTACTACAGAACAAGCCTGTGATTTGAACGTTTGTCAGTGCTGCTGTTATAGAAAATTAATCAATACCCTCTGATCAATCCGATTCGAGAATTAAATAGTGCTGTGGTACAACTATGTTTATTCAATGCCTAAATGATATCATACATCCAAGCTGATATTAAAGCGTGTACTGAATGAATATGACAAAGGCGTTTCTCAGTTTTGCTGGAAGTGTCTCTTTTATTTAAGGCACCTCTGCTGAACTTGGCTGCTGATGTGTCCAAGTTGGAAGGGTCTGATTTACCCACTTCAAATGTAAATTGCCCTGTGCGTCTGCCAAACCTCTTAGAAGACGTCAACACTTGAGCCACATTCTAAAAGTTCATCAAGCAGAAGAAGTGCCAACTTACTTTATACCTACTATACACCATCTCGTATTTTTCACTAGTCATTACTGTCCTAACATGTACTTAATGTAGAGATTTATGGTGCTCTTTGGACAGAAGCTAGGATGGCATCGCTAATCAAAACCAGCTCAGATAATCAATCAGGGGATTATGAAGTGGGTTATAGTGGTGTCATCACTTCTATACCCTTTCATTTAATTTCTTGGATATTATGAGTTTATCACACAAATATGCTGGATGGTGTATGTGTGTGTGTGTGTGTGTGAGAGAGAGAGAGACTTTGTGTGTATGTGTAGCAATGCTGTACCTCAGGTTTGTGTTAGATTTGACACTCTCTGTTCACACTTCAGTTTGTGCTGCTGTCACAGCCGCGGCCAGCAGCACCAGGATGCGACCAATCCTGGCAAATTGAACTGGAAACTCGGCGTCAGTGGAAAAATCTCCTTCCCTGTAGTCATATTAAAAGTGCTGACATAGAGAATGGGGGGGGGGGGGAGACAGTAAGAGCGAATTTATTGTTCATTAAGGTGAATGGTGCTATTTGTTATAGTTATATGGTTTGGTAAAGTGGTTTGAATTCATCTGTTTATTTGGATCGGGTTAATGTGAATACTATTAAATCAGCATAAAGAATAATATCTAGCAAATAAAGTATGATCATGATGATCATAAGACTGGATATGAAAAAAGCATATTCCGTTAGTTATTAACTGAATCTTTATGAAAGGGCTGTACATACAGGGTTCTATTTATTTATTTATTTATTTTTTATTTTGTTCAGCAGTTTTCAACATTGAATCGATAAAAACATGCATTTAACCTTAGAAATTATGCAACAGTCTCTAATTTTGACAAGGTTTTTTTTTGCTGACAATGGGCTGCATTTATGCTCTGAAATTATTTAGCATAGAATTAACAAATACACCAAATGTGGTTAACTAGTATTACCTAGGACATTAAAGATGTTCTAATGATTTGCTTCAAATGACCTCACCAGTCAGTATCATATTAGAATTGAAAATAAAGACAAACAATGGTGAGAACTTACTTAAATTAATCCTCTAATCTTAATCATGCACATGATGCAACTTCCTGTTGAACATGTGACTTGAAAATTGAATATTCCCAATATTTCACAGGGGTGAATGTGTTTTAATTAAATGAATGACTCAAGGATAAAAGTTTGTTTTGAGCGTGAGATGTTAAAAGATTCACACTTTAATGTAAAATATAATCCGATTATATTTCAAGGTAAAGTGTATTTATAGTGTGCTGGGACAGGCAGAAATGCTAAGTGCTGTAGATTTAGGTTTTTATTCATGTTTTATATTATTTATCTGAAATATGTATGTACATAGGTTTTTATAAAGGACACTGTATTTAAAATGTCTTTTACCTTTACTTTACATACATATTTGTAAACATAATATCAGTAGGACACGGGACCCGAATCATGGTATCACTTCCGATGTTAGGATTAGGTCAGTCTGTGAAATGAATAGCTCTGGTGAATTTGTGAACCTTTACAAAGATTGCTCATCACACAGTTATAAAAGCTCACATGTCTATCACTCAGGAAGCTGTACTTCACATTATAAATACAGCTTTTGTAGGTGTGGACAATACGATACAGTACAAACTCTAACAATATGCAGGACATACAGCAAACAAATATACAATATATATAAAATATACATTATAACATGATATGTTACAATGCAGCATACACTGCAGACTGCAATGTTATAATACTGTGTTTACAGTATATCTTATATATAAGTGCAATACAACAAACCATGTGTAAGCTAGCCTCCTATATTTAACAAATATTTCAAGAGGTCCCATATTTGTGCTCTCATAACTGATTGAGTGTATGTGTGTGTGTGTGTGTGTGAATTTACCCTGTGAACAGTCAGACCCCTAGGCTATGTGCGTCCAGCTGTTACAGAATGTGTGCAATGGCCTGTAGCAAGATCCGCTAATAACAGGGCCGCTGGTATAAATCATTTTGTTTCAGAAAGCTTTTGAGGCTCTTTTAAACAAAACTGTCCTGCTACAATCTTTACTTCCCTCCTGTTTCCCAGTTTCCAAATTCAATCTCAGATATTTTGCCTGTGGGTTTATAAGGTCACCTTCTCATCCACATTTGCATTCAGATTAGCAAAACACCATCATAGCTCCAACTGAACGTTTCCCCATGTCCCGCACCTTGGCCCTTCTGCCATTTATGCTTTGTTTACTCTATCTACAATGTAAAGTCATTATGTAAATGCTCCGACATGGAAAACTGGACATTTATGATTGTATACTTATTGTAGCTCCCTCTAGCCTCCTCTCCGTATTTTGCATGATACAGTGGTGCTTGAAAATTTGTGAAGCATTTCGAATTTTCTTTACTTCTGCATAAATATGACATAATCATCATCAGATTTTCACACAGGTCCTTAAGATCAGGACTTTATTCTTCTTTAACCATTCTTTGGTAGAATGACTTGTGTGTTTAGGATCGTTGTCTTGCTGCATCACCCACTTTCTCTTCAGATTCAGTTCATGGACAGATGTCCTGATATTTTCCTTTAGAACTCGCCGAAATAATTCAGAATTCATTGTTTCACCAGCGAAACAGATGTGGCCCAGATGCAGCAAAACAGACCCAAACCATGACACTACCACCACCATGTTTCACAGATGGGATACTGTTCTTATTCTGGAATGCAGTGTTTTCCTTTCTCCAAACATATCAATTCTCATTTAAACCAAAATTTTCTATTTTTGTCTCATCTGTCCACAAAAGATTTTTCCAATAGCCTTCTGGCTTGTCCACATGATCTTGCAGACACATGAAACTGCAGACAGGCTGCAATGTTCTTTTGGAGAGCAGTGGTTTTCTCCTTGTAACCCTGCCATGCACACCATTGTTGAACATTAACATTAGACAATGGGAGAGAGGAATTTTGATGCTTAGAAGTTACCCTGGGTTCCTTGGTGACCTCTCAGACTATTACACGTCTTGCTCTCGGAGTGGTCTTTGTTGGTTCACCACTCCTGGAGAGGGTAACTATGGTCTTGAATTTCCTACATTTGTACACAATATGTCTGAATGTGAAATGGTGAAGTCAAAACTCTTTAGAGATGGTTTTGTAAACTTTTCCAGCCTGATGAGCATCACCAACTCTTTTTCTGAGGTCCTCAGAAATCTCCTTTGTTCATGCCATGATACACTTCCACAAACATGTGTTGTGAAGATCAGACGTTGACAGATCCCTGTTCTTTAAATAAAACAGGGTGCTCACTCACACCTGATTCTCATATCATTGATTGAAAACACCTGACTCTAATTTCACCTTCAAACTAAACTGCTAATCCTAGAGGTTCACATCCTTTTGCCACTCACAGATATGTAATATTGGATCATTATCCTTAATAAATAAATGACCAAGTATAATATTTTTGTCTCGTTTGTTTAATTGGGATCTTTTTGTCTACTTTTAGGACTTGTGTGAAAATCTGATGATGTTTTAGGTCATATTTGTGCAGATATATAGAAAAGTCTAAAGGGTTCCGAAACTTTCAAGCACCACTGGATTTGCATTACAAAAAGCTCTTAGGACAGAAGCTACTTTGAAGGACCATACATATATAAGACCCAGCAGAAGCATCTGAATATGTAAGAACTGGTTTCTTTTCTTATTAAACACTGTGGAGAAAGTGACTTAGATTTACAGAACTGAGATGAAGATCTGCTATCTGTGACATTGAATCTGTTGGGTTTTTTCTGAGGGTTTTTTTTTGTTGCTCCATTAAAGTACACTTTAATACATATATTGAGAGATAATGGCTTAGCAAATAAAATTTTAACAGCTATATAACAAATTGAGAGTGAAATAGAAACACAGTGAAATCCAAAAATACTACAGCCATGTCTCTAATATATTTTTTTGACATTGTTGACATCAGAGCATTAAAATTATAGTGTATTATTAATACCAGAATGTTTTACTAGAATTGGTTAAAAAGTAAACTTAGGACTCTGTACATTTTTTTTTCACTCAGTAGTAGCAGATTGTGCTATGTATTGGCAGAGGTAGAGCCATCATACACTGCTGGAGAATGAATTTTTCTATATGGCAGAGGTACCAAATGCAAACAGTTCCAGTCTGCATATGTAAATGAGCAAAAAGTTTGTGCTTGTACAATTGGATAATAAAATTCTTACTACACTCTTAAAAAAGGAAGATTCCAGAAAGGTTCCTTAAGGGGTTGTTTGGATGGGTCTAGCTTTCTATAGGGGTCCTACAGGGAATGGTTTCAGAAAGAGAAACCGTCTCTCTTAGGCTTCCAAATCAAACATTTAAATGTTTCCAGAAAAAGAATGAAAAGGAAGAACTCTTTATTGTGCTGGACAAGAAGTCACATGGTGACTGTTTTGGAATGGCCAAATGATTTGAGGTACCATGCACATTTGCAATATCTTAGTGTCTGATTTGAGAATTTACAAACGTACCGGTACTAGATAGTGTATAGTCTGAGAATAAAACAAACAGGCATTATATTATGCTGAGTTGTACATAATACATACTACATACTGAAATCTAAAAACTGAATAACCCTTAAGTGTGCTAGATATGTATATTATGGATACTGTATATCACTTTGTTTACAGTGCATGGTGTCAACATGTGAAAATATGGATCTAGTCAAAGCTCATTATGTTACAATTTAAGACATGGTATCATACTAAAATGTTTTTACAATTCATGTGACTAAACGTTTCCAGATTTGCTAACTATACATTAACCAAACGTTCTACAACTTCCTCCAGTTTCTTCGACCATTCACGACTAGACTAGTTGGGAATTAACTCTCTTGCTTCCTCTTTTAACTTTTGCTATTTCTTTTTTCAGCTTAAACATCACGTTGCTTCCACAGTTGCCTGAGATAAGAAAAAAGTCTGAATGCCTCAACTTTTGCCTTTTGTTAACTGTTGGTTAATATTTTTATCCCCAATTTAATCTTTTTATTTGCTAATGTTTTATCTTTTTTTTTCAGAAGTGAATCTTTATTAGGGAATCATTTCTGTACCTTACAGTTTTATTCATTGCTTAAATACAGTTTTCGAAGAATCTAAACGTTCAAAAAAGTCATACAAAATTAAAAAAGAAGTCATGCAGTTGGACAAACCCTTGAGTGTACATTTAAAGAGAATGTACCCTTTATGCCAAAAGAAGGCCATCAAATATGTTCAAGCTCACCTGATGGGTACAGTTCCAACATACACACTTAGAAACTGGGTTCTACTTGGAACTATTTCTGAAAGAGAGGCACTCTGTTGTAGGGTTCTACACAGTCCCTCAAAGCATTCTTCCAGAGGGACAAACTGAAGAACTCTTTAGGATGCTAGAGGAACGTTTTTTATTCTAAGAGTTACATTTCACATGTACCTAGGGACATTTGGTAGTGGATATTTGTACACAGGGCAGTGGTAATTCAGTGGTTAAGACATTGGACTTCTGATCATAAGGTTGTGAGTTCAAATCCCAGCACTGCCAAGTTGCCCCCGCTGGGCTCTTGAGCAAGGCCCTAAACCCTCAACTGCTCAGTTGTATAAATAAGATAAATGTAAGTCGCTCTGGTTAAGGGGGTCATGTGCCAAATTCCATAAATGTAAACGTAGAGAATTGGGGACGTATGAATTCTGCTGTTGGTGGTTCAAGGCATAGTGGATACCCCGCTAGTACCTGTGCACAGATTGGGATATTGTATCAACAAAGCCCAGCCAGTAATATAAAAACATACCATCTGACAACTCTGGTCAATAGAATTTTATATTACCACAAGTACTTTTGCATGTACATTTATATTTCCACAAAACTCATCGTATGACAAATACTCACTAAATCATCAAGAATGAGACTCACTTTGTAAGTGGCCATAACGAAAGCACTGATTACTGTGTGTGCAGCTAAGGCTAGTTCTTTTGTTCTTCAGTAACTCCTTTATCCTGGTCAGTGTTGTGATGGATCCAGAACCTAGCACCATGCATAAATATATTCACACACTCATTTATGCCTAGTGGTAGCTGTTCCACCTACTGGCATATTTCTGGGAGGTAGAAGGAAACTGGAGAGCCCGGAGGAAACCGACACGGACATGGAAATAACATGAGACTCAAAGACTATTGCCCAAGGATCCAACTGAGGATCATAGAGCATTGAGGTGGCAACACTACCCACTGCGTCACCATATCCTAAGGATTATCCCTTCACAAACTCATATACAGATACAAACTGTAGGTGTGTATTGGACTGGAGTCTTTCTAGTGGGACTGCTGAGGGACCAAACATTTTACATCACACTACAGACATGAAGATGTACATAGTCTATATTGACAAGACTCTGGCATACTGAAAAGGCTTGAATAGTTCACCCATTGTGGTTCTGGCCCAATGGCAACCACCTTATCTGAAGGCAATCTGGATGTGGGTACCATTTGGGACAGTTGGTCTTTCCTTATGGGGAACAGCTGTGTCAAGGGCTCCAGTGGTAAGGCATCCAGGCAGAGAAAAATGTTATAGTGCATTGAATGCACTGAAATAACTTTGTACTGGCAAAAGACCCAACATATCTCGGGTGCAGTCACCATTCTCTCAAATTTACCCTCAACTGTTTGCATAGCCCAGGCAGGTCAGCAAGTTTGAGGGAGATGACGCACATCAGCACATGGTAGCCAAGGTGAAAGGAGGCTACCAATCTTGAGACTTCCTGGTAATTTGGAAAAGCAAAAAACAAAAACTGAAGCTTTATTTGACCAACAACTCTAACCAGACGTTTTACAGTACTGTAGTCTGTTGTGACAACCTGAACAGCAAGCATCAGCTGTTACCACCTTTCTTTGGAAAGGAATTGACCCCAGGGGCACACTGGCAAAGAAAAAAACAGCTCTGTTTCCAGGGCATCAAGACTGCTATGCACTTGATATGTTTGTGTTTCACAGGGTCAAGGTGCAAGCCATGCAGCCATATCTGGACCCAGTAAAGATGGACTCAGAAAAGCTGTAACTATCTTGTGCTAGAGAGAGGACTTAAGTGAGGAGTTCACCTAATTCAGTCTCAAGTTTGACACGTTCCATCAGAGTGTCCGTCATGACCTTCTTACCTTTGGGAGAAGAAATGAGTCAGTCATCTACATAAGGATTCATTTCCAGGCAAGTTGCTAATAGTGCAGCTTGGACACCCTTGGTGAAACCACCAAAGACATAGTGAAGTGCAGGAATTTGTATTGTTGGAAGGCAGAGAAACAGACAACAGAGGAATTATGTACATTAAGGGCAAAAGAATGAAATGTTTATAACATGAAACCATGAAGATTTACTATCTTTATTAAAGAACTATTACAGAGAGGGTGCCAGTATTGATCTGGTTTCTCGAGATACTGTCACCAGAACCTCATTAGTCTGATGAAAGTTTGGACTAAAGTTGGGCCAAAAGTGCTACTTTAAGAAATGTGTCACCACTGAACTAATATAATCTCAATATATTTCTCAATGTTTAACCATAGTTGGAGTGTGGCTCCACTCACTAATTATAGTACTGTAGGACTGAAAATCTAGGCCTAAAGATTCAGCGTAGTGGTTGCCCAGTGGCTGTGTGTGGACCTTGAACTACAGTGGTTGTGTGAGAAAGTGTTGTAGAAGATTTCAGATGCCAGTAAATACCCTTGCAATACGTCTTTTGCTATGGCTCTAATGAGTTGACCTGGTACCATGGGTAGGCATATCAGGATGGTATTAAATGCCTAAGAGAGGGGACTGAAGAAATCCAATAGTTGGCCACAGTCTGGGACAATATATGCCACAGCCTAAAGTGAGCCTGAAGTGAGCCCATTTAACATGATGAAGCTATGCATTAGCTATAATGAAGAATGAATCAGAGATACCCCCTCAACCCAGTTTTGCAAGACTACTCCTGACAAGTATCAATAAGGCAGATTCAAGGAACTCTCACTGAGACAATATACAGAATCTTTAGAACCATGTTTAGGTGTTGTAACCACAAGAGGGTTGGATCCTGTTTGCAGGACTCTAAGTAAATACTTTATTTCGTCCATGCTTAATGTTGTTTAATTTATGCCTTCTTAATGAATACTTACAGGTTTGAGGCTTATCTGCAATGCAAGCAAGACACTCCTGCCTCTGGGACTTTGGCATTAAGACTGAAATATACTTCTCTGCCTGCAAATCTGCAGACATGTTGACATGTATTTTGCAGACCTTATCTGCTAACTGATCATGGAACATCTCCATTTCATGCTTAACCAATCAGTGTTTGTTTGACACGCACACACAAGCACGATGTGAAGTTGAGATTCTGGAGGCATGCATGTTGGCTCTTCTGTGAGCCTCTGCAAATTACATTTACCAATTAATCTCTTCTGTCTGTTTTGACCTAATCCTCTTTATAGAAGTATAAATCAGCCATTAGACAACTGTCCAAGCATGGGTAAGTCAGTCCCTACTTTATATTACATGGCATATGCGAAACACTATTGTCTGGTTACAAAGCATGTCATGGCACTCTTACCACAGGTAGCCCTTATATATGGCCTCTGGATTAAGATTGGAGTAAGATTGATATAAAAATCCAATATAATCAAGCAGACCAGCAGCATGGGGGCAGTAGCACATCTGGTTGTAGGACAACCAAAGCAACTGCTGATTTTGTTGCCATAGTCATGACCCATCTGCAGATGCACATGAAGGATTGATTGTGCTTTTTTTACGACCACTGATTGTCAATAGGCTGAAGTAGAACTGCTTAAACATAGTTTTATACATAGGGCTATATTAAATAGTATCTAATGTCATTGTCTTGGAGAAAAATCTTTCAAAACTAGTTTAGGATGCCATACAATTTATACTAGATTCTTTATCATAAGGATCATTGTGAAACTCTACAAGAGATGGTTTCCCTTTCACAACATGTTCCAAGTAGAACCCTTAAATGAAGCTAAAGCTCCTAAGAATCCAAAAAACCATTGAGAAGCCTTTTTTTCTAAGATTGTGTTGGGAAACTAGAGCTATTTGTAGGCTGTGATATTATGTCATGTGGCATAATGAAATATGTCATACCTATAATGATATTAAGTATGTTGAATCACTTCATTTTAATGACAAATATGCAATTTTACAGCAATTTTATACTGGCTAATGTCAATTTCTATGGAATTTTGGGTTATTGTATTGGGGGTTTTTTTTATGCCATTTTGTTGGGATTTTATGTGCCATTTTGCCAAATGGGAAGTCCATGTCTGTTTTAAGACATCCTTCTTTCATGTATTATAACATGTTAAGATAAATCATGTTACTCTGGGCTTCATTTGTTGTAACAGAGGTACTATTTTACATGTGAATAATTTCATGTGGTTGACTTTAGCAGTTTCTTTACTGCAGAGTCACATTATTTAAATTCAGATGCACCCTATCTTAATATATTATATAGGTTGATCTCACCTGAGTGCATCATAACAGGCCATGTATGCCAGCATGAAAGTAACTTATTGAGTATACTGCAATGAAATTTAGGTGAATGTGTATGTGTCCTTCTCCTGACTTTTCTATGGCCTGTATGTGTGTGTGTGTATATATATATATATATATATATATATATATATATATATATATATATATATATATATATATATATATATATATATATGTGTGTGTGTATGTGTGCATATTTACCCAGAGACCTGTGCAGTAAACAATGGTGGATGTGATCGCACATGTAAAGACACGGCCACTGGAGTCCGCTGCAGCTGTCCAGTCGGTTTCACTCTGCAGCCTGATGGCAAGACTTGCAAAGGTCAGTACGTGTTTGTGTGTGTCTGTGTATATTATCTGTGTTTTGATGTCTGTGTATATTAAAATGTTGAGGAACATTCCCCTTTTTTTCTCCTTCCAAAAGCTTCTGGATGTCAGGGAGCAATTTTACATTTCCTGTATTTAGACTGCAAGATTAAATTGCAGGTACACCAGGACAATGATTCTTTTGGTGGAGATGGCTAGGTAGCACCATGTGCCTATGTGAGTGATCCTTAGCCAAGACCAACTCAATCCATGTCTTTACGTCCTCCTCTCATGTGGAATGGGTCTGTGGTTGTTGTTGTTGTTGCTCTGGCCGCGAAGCATTCCCGCTTCCGAAATCCAGCTCTGACGTCAATGGCCATGTATTCAAAGATAAGTTGCCGCTAAATGATCTTGGCACAGCGCAATGGTGGGTTCTCTCTAAACAAATGCCACAGGAGAGTGGGAAAGGGGAACGCTAAATAAGTACTCACTTAGGCGACTGGAGTGTCTGCTTTATCTAGGTAAAGTCAACTCCTTCCTGTTATTGGCATCCTTCCTGGGGAAAATTAATATATAAAGCAAAAAACCACATGCAGTGATTGATATTTTAAACTTAAACATGAGGTTTTTTCCCTAATTCACTATTTTCCAAGAAATCGTAATCATATCATGGATATTTTGTGTGCAAAAAACACTGGGTTAAAAGTATTGGCACCTCGTACAATTAATGATTCCTGAAGCCTTCCCTGGAGAGATTAACAACACAGTCTTGTAATGACTAACACGTTTGGAGACACGTGTAGAAAATTTCAAGTTTCTTTTATTCCTAGACAGACTTTCTTCTTCAATTTGGTCCACAGATTTTCCAATAGGATTTGAATATGGCGACTGAGATGGCCAATGCAAATCCTGGATTATGTGTCCCACAACCATTTCCTTGTTGATTTAGAGGTATGCTTGATGTTGTTGAAAGATTCAGCTAAGCCCAATTCTTAACCTCCTGGCAGAGGCAACCTGTTTCTTTTTTTGAAATACTGAGCTGTTGGATCATTAGCCACAAAACAGCCTCAAAGATCTACCCCTGGGCGCCTCTCTTTTATGTAGTACCCTTAATTTCTCCAAACAATACATTGGCCAAAATTTTGATTTTGGTCTCAACTGACTACAACAGATGTTTGCAATTACAGCTCCAATGAAACCTGGCAAAGGTCTGTAAACGTTACGGGTGTCAATAGTTTTACCACATATTAAGAAATATTTCTTGCCTATTTTCTTGGAGGGTGTCAATCATTCTTTCCATCAGATTTTGCATAATTTAGCATGCAAAATTCATGTTAAGTTTCAGTGAGGTTGGACTAATGGCCACAGGTAATTTCTGGCTTTTTTTAACGCAGTGGTTTCCATAGGGATGTGGTGTGGTCATGTGACTGTGACTGTCTCTTAAGAAGGGGAGACATGTGGCATGTATGTGTGTAAAATAGCTGGACTTATTTGGACTGCACATAAAGGCGCTGCAGATCCGATACTGTTTGATCAGTCAATCTCACACATACACACACACACACACACACACACACACACATACACACCTCCTGAGCTGGACACAGAGGAAAACTTCAAATGTCAGGTGGTGAATGTGTGTATATGTGTGAATCTATACGAGTACCCTGGAAGGCGGATGTTAAGCTGGTCCGATGCTTCCCCGCCCTCATAATTAAGCCTGCCTCAAGGTCTGCAATCATAAATCCACCATGTCTTTGATCTACCTTGTGACATGCCGTTTATCTCACATAAACACTTGATGAATGACCTTGTTGCTGCCTGCTGATAAAGTTTGTAAAAACTCACTATGACCATATGGTCAAGTCAGGCTCCAAATTAGACTTGTATAGGAATTTTGCACAGAAACCTCTCAGAACGTCAAAATCACGTGTCAGACTCAAAGCCTGCAAGCCAAACATGGTTCGCTGCTTCGTTTCCTTTGGCCCATGCGCATGCAAAAAATAATATTTATACACGCTGTAGTAACTACTACTCAACTTTTTCACATTAGACCAGTAATATCTAGAATTCACACCAGACGAATACAGTAGCATAGCACCACTGTACAATGATCAAGTCAAACTTATATCTTAATTGATTCAGAAATGTATCGGGAACTTTGTTTTTTTCTTGTAATCCAGTCTTTGTCCCTGTCCTGTCATTGGTTTGTTGCCTGATTGTGTTCACCTGTTCAGTGTTAGTCATTGATTAGTTTGTCTATTTGTATCCTGTTGTTATGACGTCTTTCTGTGCCTTTGAATCCAAGTCCAATTCCAAATCTTGCTTTCCTGTTTCTATGTTTGTTCTGGTTCTTACTCTTGCTTCTATTTGGCCAGTGATTATGGATTATCCTTGTTTGATCATTGCCTGCCTGTTTTGACTCCCGTTGTGAATTCTAACTATGATTCTTGGATTTGCCTAAATAAATGTCTTACTGAGTTTACGTCTAAAATGATTCCGAAATGCATCTGGTTTTGGTCTGTAGTGTAATTCAATATTGACTCCAAATTGACGTACAATTTGGAGAAAAAAAAAAAGAAAAGCTGAGCATAAAGAAAAGAGAGATGAGACACTAAGGACATGTTCTGAGCAGAGATAAACCTGCATGATTTCTTCCTAATTGTCTTTCTTAACGTTATATATTTTCAATATTCACAAAACAGATATATCTATTATAGCATTAAACACTATGTCATGGTTACTTTCATGACTGCTAACTGGGGCATCAGCACAGGACCAGGACCAGTATACTAATTTATGTGGTATGGGAGGTTAACGCCATTGATTACTTTTAAGGGTGTGTTTCATTTACACTCTTGTCACAAGATGAAAAAGCACCATTCTGAGTTACTTTTAGAGAACTATTCTATTTACTGAAAATGATGAAGTTTATCAGAAGGCTGTACTTGACCCCTTATATGGTGCTTTAGAATAAAACCATTCTACAGTCTAAAAGCATTCCTACACCGTTATAATAGTTATAATGTCCCCCACCGAGCTGTGTAGCTGAGTCTGTAATCTGTCATTTGAAATGTAATTGATGGTTTTAATGTACTGTTGTAGATTATATAATTACTGACTTGAGGGAAATTAGGTTTTAGACCACCTTCTTGCAACAGACAAAATGGGAAAACAAGTCTTACCATGATTATGATTATTATAAAATGTCTGCTTCTACCTGTGTGTAGGGTGGTTTTTGTTTTTTTGTTTTGTGTGTGTGTGTGTGTGTGTGTGTGTGTGTGTGTGTGTAGGTGGCATGATAATGATAAGGCCTGGTTTGTACTTCTGCATCTATGTTTCTGCATCAATTACAAGTTTATGCAGTGTATTATTATTATTATTATTATTATTATTATTATTATTATTATTATTATTATACTTCTTCTCTCTGAGATCCCACAGGGAGCTGTCTGGTCTTGCTCTAGTAACATAATCATTTTAGTATAAACTATTTAGGGCATGTTGAAATCCCTTGTGTCTCATAAAGGATGTTTCAGCAGTGAAGACAGACAGGAGAGCTAACACAGACATGAGACAGACAAGCTGCTGACAGACACTTGCTTTATCAGGGAGAGAAAAGGGTGGAGGGGTGGAGAGAAGAAGAAGAAAGAGAAGGAGAGACAGAGAGAGAAAAATCGAGAGAAGAAGAGAAGAGATAGACACACACACACACACACACACACACACACACACACACACACAGAGAGAGAAAGAGAGAGAGAGAGAGAGAGAGAGAATAGTAGGGAAGGAGTGAGAGTGATGTAGAGAGAGAGAGAACTTAAAAAGGGAGGCAGATAGAAGAAGAGAGAGAATGGGACAGACAGAGATGGAGAGAGAGAGAGAGAGAGAGAGAGGGAGATGGGGAAGAAAGGTAGAGAAAAAAGAAACATAGAGAGACATACAGATGAAGAGAGAGAGAGTGAGAGAGAGACATAGAGATGAAGAGAGAGAGAGAGAGAGAGAGAGAGAGAGGAAGCAAGAGACAGAGATGAAGAGAGAGAGAGTGAGAGAGACAGAGATGAAGAGAGAGAGAGAGAGAGAGAGAGAGAGAAATGGGGAAGAAAGGTAGAGAAAAAAGAAACATAGAGAGACAGAGATGAAGAGAGAGAGTGAGAGAGAGACATAGAGATGAAGAGAGAGAGAGAGAGAGAGAGAGAGAGAGAGAGAGAGAAATGGGGAAGAAAGGTAGAGAAAAAAGAAACATAGAGAGACAGAGATGAAGAGAGAGAGTGAGAGAGAGACATAGAGATGAAGAGAGAGAGAGAGGAAGCAAGAGACATAGAGATGAAGAGAGAGTGAGCGAGACAGAGAGAGACAGAGAGAGAGAGAGAGAGAGAGAGAGAGAGAAATGGGGAAGAAAGGTAGAGAGAAAATCAGCCATGTACAGCTCATGTACAGGTTAGCCCTTAGCTAGCTGAGTGAGCTAGACAAGCTAGCCAGATGTTTAGCTGTTTTACAGTGTAAAAGTTCAGTATTAAACTTAATATGTCACTTCAATTTTCTGTAATGATTATGTTAAATATATCTAAGTCCTGCTACAGTCTATATGTAACACTCAAGATAATGTAAACATTAGGGGGGCATCTTTACTACATTGCTAATTATGTAGCTAGAAAAACGAGCTAGCTAGCTAAACAAACCTAGCAAGCTATTGAACCCCTAACAGCATTGGTTAAGTTAGCTAGCCAGCTAATGTTAATTTTCTTTGTATACTTTTGATAATGAAGGTGGTGTTCACTTAAGCATAGCTCACTTGGTTAGCACAATTAATAAAAAAACAAACAAACCCATAGAACATTTCTTGATTAGTTGTGTCTGTTGCAGACATGTATAAAGCGTCATTTTTACTTGCTGTTTTTCACCAGGATGAATTATTTACTTGTAATTTTCTTGATCATTAGTAGCAGCACTTTTTATAATGTCAGTGTGTTGTAGTCTTCATATCACTTTTCTCAGGACAAGTGCATTTATATTTTTAGATGTCAAGCTCACTTGTCCACAAATGAATTACCTTTCCTCCGATTATTTTTATTCCACGGTTTTTGTTATAGTTCTTTGCACTGTGGTCTCCTGGTCTTTCTCTCCTGCTTGCGAACATGCAGAGCCAGTGTTATTACATGGCATAATCCCTTTATGAAGAAAGCAAATAAAACAGGCCTTTTAATTTGCAGAAAACTAAACTGGCGCGTTCGGCCCCGCATTTCTGAGAGATTAGCTTCCCCGAGGTGTGCTGCTGAGAACAATCTGTGAAAATGTTTCTGCTGCTGAAAGCTGGATCATGACACTCCATCACGGGTTATTTGTAAAGGTTTGTGTTTCCACGAACATATTACTTTTAATTGCTTTTTACGTTCAAATATTTGGAAAAGCTACAAAGCGACTCTGAGTGCAGCTGCTAGTTCCTGGACCGCGAAGGGATCTGTATTCTTCTCACAAATGTTCTGTACACCACATGATTAACAACTAGACGTCGTTATAATTTTTTTCTCTCTTTTTCTTTCTCATGCGTGTTTGTGTTCATGGCACCTCCATTTTCTTTTTACAGTCACTTTCTCTTATACTCCTGTTTTTTTGTTTTTTTTTATCAGTTCAAGCTGTGGAAATGTTTAATATATTTGTTTAAATCTATAGCGTTCTTAAGCCCATTAAAGCTTATTATGCGGAAAATTGCTAGATTATGTAATATATCAAATATGTAATACATAAAGTAAATTATAAGCATATCTATAGATATATAATAATATACTTATTATGGGGAAGATTACTTGCCTCAGTAATCAGGTCGAGCAGGCAGTGATGCTGTATGTGGTGGTGTATGCGCTGACGTACAGGAGTATAAATAGTATGGACTGCAGTAGTTGCGGGTTTTGGCGTACTATTAAGCACAATGCAGGTCTGCATTTTATATGTATACACTCATGTGAAAAAACTAAAGTACACTTCATGGAAATTGTTGACTATTTTGACATATTTGGACAAGCAAACATTTGATCATCTTTGAAACAGCGCCTATTAATGAAGGTGATATACTTGAACAAAACCAGAAGGAAAATTAGCTTTTTCAATCATTTATTCAACAGAAATATCAATAGATGTGATATACTTCTAAGGAAAAAGTAAGTACACCCATGGCTAGTATTGCCCCCTTTAGCAGAAATAACTTCCTGTAAGCGTTTTTGCATAATCGTCCACCAGTCTCTGACATCGGCTTGCTGGAATTTTTGACCACTCCTCCATGCAATATTCTTTCAGTTGCAAGATGTTTGAGGGTTTTCTTGCATGTACTCCCGTTACAAATCCCCCCACAACATTTCAGTGGGATTCAAATCCGGGCTTTGACTAGGCCATTCCATAACCCTCCATTTCTTCTTTTTGCTAGTGTGCTATCCTGTTGAAAGGTCCACTTTCGGTTCAACTTCAACTTTCAGAAAGATGGCCTCACATTATCTTCAAGCACTCTTTGATCTGATGCAGAATTCATCGTTGAATCAATGAATGCAAGCTGTCCAGTCCCTGAGGCAGCAAAGCAACCCCAAACCATAACATTTCCACCACCATGCTTCACAGTTGCTATGAGGTGCTTCTCTTGAAAAGCTGTCTTTGGTCAGCACCAAACATGTCTGCTGATGATTTCAGCTGGTTCCTTGCCTCACCTTGCCTTAGAGAACTGCTTTTTCTTAGCATGTTCAATACTTTTTTCCCGTGACATTCCACTTTATTACACATTACTTTATTTATGGACTTTAATGTTGTGAATTCTTTATATTTACAGATTTCTTGAGTTAATGCTGATGTCTGGTGAAAATTTCATGTGAATAGCCTCATTGGAAATATATTTACTGAAAAAAATGTTGTTGCGTCCGATACTTATTTCCCCCACTGTATATGTGTCACCAAGTTTAAAGCCTTAGATTGTACTTGGAACAAAGTACTGTACCTGAGTGATAACAGTCAGGTGTATGTGTGTGTATGAGTGTGGGAGTGTGCATGACTGACAACAGCAATCCACACTACACACAGTGTACACAATGTACACAATGTACAGAAATCTGTGGAAACTTTCCTTACTTCCTTACTTCGGGTAATTTTTGTGTGTCTATTTAAAAATCACTTTAGAGGAAAGCCTAAACACACACACACACACACACACACACACACACACACACACACATTCACATAAAGTTTACTCTTTATTGGGCTGTGGACGGCTTTCCAGTGCTGGCTCTCATATTTAGGATTTTTCCTCCGAGTATCAGTGTGAGACTGATCATATTCTTGAGTCTGTGTTTATTATTATTATTATTATTATAGTTGTTGTTGTTGTTGTTATTGTTGTTATTATTGTTATTATTATTATTAAGATGATATCAGTGTTAATTGTGTTTTTGTTGTTGTTGTATTTATTCACACACAGACATAGACGAGTGTCTGGAGAATAAGGGAGGCTGTGATCACTTGTGTAGAAACACGGTGGGCAGCTTCGAGTGCAGCTGTCGCAAAGGCCACAAACTGCTCACCAACGAGCGCACGTGTCAAGGTAAGTGATGCTCATGCCACAGAGAGAACATTGCAGCTGCTGCCTCCATGTGATCACGGTGTGTCAGTGCAATTTCTTCTTCCACTGATGATGATGATGATGATGATGATGATGATGATGATGATGATAATGATGATAATAATGATGATGTTGCTTTATAGCTGCAACAGCTCCATATTTACTCACTATGGCAACAGTGATTAACCCATAACCCATTAAGCCCCTGGACCCATCGGTGGACTTAAATTCTTCACTCTTATAACTACACACCTTTGGTATTAGTTTTATTGTTGGTTGATGAAAATAGTAAAATTATGATTCTCTATTTTTCTGTCTAATTTTAACGCACAGGTTTTCAGCAGGAAAAGAAACTCTCTCCGCTTTTCAGAGATAGTGGCTTGATCGGATGGAATTTCATCTTTTGAAAGTTACTAAAGAGTAAAAATGATGATGTCAGTCACGTTACCTCTTTCTGTGATAGTAGGCAATTTGGGGTCATGTTTATTGGTGAATTGTACCAGACTCTGGCTTGCAAGACTAAATAATACTTGTTTGAACATTTGAAGTGTTTTTTTCTTTTTCAGCATGTAATGACACTATTTAGAATTGACAATATGTCTTCATATGCTCACTTTACTGTTACTCTGTGTGTGTGTGTGTGTGTGGGGGGGGGGGTCTATCTATCTATCTATCTATCTATCCATTACTCTCCTTATCTCACTTTCTCTCCTTCGATCACTGTATCTGTCTCTCTCTTTCTCTTATACTCCATCTCTCTTTTATCCCTCTTTCTCCCACTCTCTTTCTCCTTTCCTTTTGTTTCTCTTTTTCATTTTCTTTTTTATCTCTCTCATTCTCTCAGTCCTCATTTTTGTTCAATTTTATTCAACCCATACCATTTACTGTGTGTGTGTGTGTGTGTGTGTGTGTGTGTGTGTGATTCTTTCTGTCGGCTGTTGGACTGTTAGAGAAGAGAGATGTTTCTCATCTGATGCACTAAGAGTTTCTGCTTTGCCTTTTTTTTTTTTTTTTACATTTATTTTAGTTCAGCGTGAACTGAGGGGTCAAAAATCAAATGAATTGAAATGAGATAATAAGACAATAAAACATTGATGCAATAACACAGTGATACACAAAGATTTTATTTTTACTTACTGCTAGTAAATAGTTAATAGTTAAATAGTTCTTGGGCTTTTTTCCATGTTAAAGAAACTTTTCAGGATTTGTAGTAATTCACAGGTCATTAGTGTCATTGGTGATTGGAAATGATTTATAATCATGTTTGAATTATTTTAATTACTCCATGATTTTGGTCTAAAATGAAACAATCATTATTATTATTATTATATTTATTATTGTTGTTGTTGTTGTTATTTTTGACGTCATCATCATCATCCTGCTTGTATTTTTTTGTTTGTTTAATTGTTTATTAATGTATTACATTTTTTTTGGACTAATAATTTTCCAAACTCCAGTTATTATGAGTTAAAGTTCACTTTAACAGTGATGTGGACTTTATGTCTGTTGAGAAGACAGAGATATGGGAAGGGGTCAGGCAGCTAGGGTTCTATGAAAGTGCTTCACGGAAATGTCTCATATGGAATGTTACAGGTTTTTTTTTCTCCACTTCAGACATTGACGAGTGCTCATTTGAGAGGACATGCGATCACATCTGCATGAACTATGAAGGAAGTTTTGAGTGTGTGTGTCAGAAGGGCTACACTCTCTATGGCCTCACTCACTGTGGAGGTGTGTTCAGACACAGACACACACACACACACACATACATACACACACATACACACACACAGTCTGATGAAATGCAGAGGACAACTGATGATAGTTGCTCACCCTCCAGTGCGCTTGAATAGACAAATAGAAACATTTATTATGTATTGCTGCACTGAATTTCTGAAATAGCTTTTTACTTATTTCGTGTTACCTACCTGTCATGATATTCTCATTATTTTATAGTCTGCTAAAATTGATTGTTTTCCTTATTGTGAAATAAGCTTGTGAAATTTAGGACTGTGAACACCTAGTTTATATATATATATATATATATATATATATATATATATATATATATATATATATATATATAAATATATATATATATATATATAGATATATTAGTAACATGCGCCTATGTTTTTGTGTGTGTGTGTGTTGCAGATATTGATGAGTGCAGCATCAATAATGGACGCTGTGAGTACAGCTGTGTGAATACTCAGGGTAGTTATGAGTGTGTGTGTCCTCCTGGAAAGAAGCTCCACTGGAACAAGAAAGACTGTGTTGGTAAGTTTTTTTTTTCAACCATCATGTGCACATTTGTACACATGCATGTATTGTATGTGTTTGGTGTTTCCATGGTGACGTGACCCTGTGTGACCATCAGAGGCGGTGAACTGTCTGCCCAATGGCAAGCCACCACCTCGGGCTCTGCTCAGCTGCACTAAGACGGCCGGAGTGGAGACGTGTTCTCTGTCCTGTCCATCAAACGCCCTCTTCCAGGCAGGTCAGTGTCTCAGCGTCACATTGTGGTTAAGGGGTGTGTAATTACCTCACATTCTGAACTATCTGAATTTGTACTTTTGCTACATTGCTATTGTTTGTTATGATGATGCTGTTATTATTATTATTATTATTATTATTATTATTATTTTTCTCTGTTAAGGAGACGTTTGTGCAGGAAGACATGAACAGCATGTCTGCAGTCACTCAGGTTTCCTTAATAAATGTTCATTAACTACAAGAGCGCACCGATATTTTGATTCCTGTGTGTATTTACAAGAATTTTTTTACTTTAATGCAAGTAGAAATTGGAATATAAAACTTTTACCCTGATTCAGGTACACATTTTTTTACATTTTGTTAGCTGCTATTTCTGAACTATGGGCAGAAATAGCTATTTGACTATAATGTTAGTTTGTTAGCTCATGATTATATCTGAGAACAACCAAACTCCTGAAAGAACGTCATCCTTGTCTTCATTAGTTGCTGTTCAGGGACACTGGACACCACAGGGCTATCAAACATGTAGCTAATCTCAGTCTTTAACATTGTTAAATAATTTCTAACTTTATTGACATGCAGTTTAACTTACCTTTATGTGCTGATATCCTGACAAGATGCCGCCTCGGAATTTTTACTGGAGCACTGTAGCCCAAACTCTTCTATGAATATGGATGCTCCTCTATAGTTCTTCTGTGTACAAACTGAAAAGAGAAAACATACAGTCGCTTTGGTGGTTTCTTTAGATTCAAAGTATTTAACCAAAGCATTACAGTTACACTTATCTGGAACGATGTGGTCCACATCTTCTCCAGCATGACAATGCCCCTGTACACAAAGCAAGCTCCATGAAGACATAGTTCCCCAAGGTTGGAGTGGAAGAACATGAGTGGCCTGCACAGAACCCTGAACTCAACCCCAAGACCTTTGGGATGCCAACGATGCCCCAGGCTTTCTCACCCAACCTCACTAATGCTCTTGTGGCTGAATGAGTAAAACCCCACAGCCACGCTCCAAAATCTAGTGGAAAGCCCTCCCATAAGAGTGGAGGTTATTATAACATCAAAGGAGGGACCAACTCTGTGTTAATGCCCATGGTTTTGGAATGGACATATACAGGTGTGATGGTCACATACTTTTGGCCATATTGTGTGGGTATAGAGTGGGTTCTATAATGTTTGCATTTTAGTAGACTTATATAGACTTTAATAGACTTTTAAAGACTTTTTTTATTGAACCAATGGTACACAATCTCCATTCTCTGCTGGCATCTGGTGGCATTCACTAGTCATCACATTTTAGATGCAACAACATTGTAACTGACTATAAGATCCTCTTAGTACTCTCAGTAGTAGCCTCTTTTCAGTCAGAAGAAATGTTTAAGGTTTAAGGTGTTTAGTGGAAGGTTTAAACCAGATATCCTTATGACACAACCTCCTTCTACATGGCACGCATCGGTGATAGTCGTGGTTTGTCATTTGCTTTCTTAAGCTGGGTTGACTGTATGATTCTCAGCCCGACTTTGCTCTCATGGATGAAAATCACATATCGTAAAAGATATCTACTAATCGTAGGGTTGTTGGTTTGATTCCCGGCCCACGTGACTCCACATGCCGAAGTGTCCTTGGGCAAGACACTGAACCTCAAGTTGCTCCCGATGGCAAGTTAGCTCCTTGCATGGCAGCTCTGCTACCACTGGTATATGTGTGTGTGTGTGTGTGTGTGAATGGGTGAATGAGACACTGTGTAAAGCGCTTTGTTGAACCGCTAAGGTTAAAAAATCGCTATATAAGTGCAGACGATTTACCATATAATCTGACATGGAGAACATGTTGTGCAGTGTGTTATAAAATTCTATCTAAACTATCAGGCGCTCCACCAATAAATAGAAGTCGTATTTGAGAGACGTGGTATGCTCAATGAATTCATACCTGGAGTTCGGTTTTCCTTGAAGTTGGAAGATAGAAAGATCCATTTATCCATTTATCCATTATTTGTTTGTTGCTGGTATCCGAGGAGCAAACGAATCTTCAGTGAGGTAATAATAATTCATCATTTTGAGAAATTTTCTAATTATTCTGAGATAATAAGACAATTTTAACCATTTGCCTCACTATTTAGACAAAGTGAAAGGTTGCAGTTTGTCTTCAGCTGGCGAAAATAGTTTTTTGCAAATTTAGTACATGCTCACAGGTTGGATTCATTTGCACACTCTATAGCTGTCCTGACTTTATTACTTTCAGGCTGCAGGTGCTGAATTTATGAATCTGTTCACATAAACACCTCTCTGGGTAGAAATCGCATATTTATTAAGGCAAATGTGCAAAACAGACCAGATATATTGCGGGTTTGAAAGGCGCAGTCCTCCGTAGACTTTATCGTCTAAAGTTTGCACATTCTTTTAGTGAATCAGGATCCAGGTACTTTTGCAGTAGTCAAAAGCACTAAAGACTTTTCTCCGAAAAAAAAAAAAAATAGTCAAACTTTCATTTCATATGAAAGTATGTTGGAATGTGTTCTTATTTCTAAGTGGGTCAGACTGACTGCTGAAAGGTAGCATTGTGGGACATGGTTTTTGTTTTCACAGAACTGAAGTGTGATCCACAGCCCGGGAGGAATTACATTCTGAAACACGGTGCTGTTCCGGCCGTATGTCCACTGTGTTTTAAGTAAACGCCTGCAGCGTTTGGCTTGGCTGAGGCTCACACTAGGCTGATGGACAGCTCTTGAAAACAACGTGAAATATTTGTTTTTATATGTTTCTGGAGATAGAGAAGGTGAGAACAGTGAGGCTTTCAGAAGCACAGCCTCCGAGTCACCTGTGTCTTTATGTAGTCAGTGAAACTCAATTTCATTCCTCATCTGAGTGTATGTGTGTGAGTGTGTGTGGTGTGTGTGTGTGTGTAGTGCTTTGAGAACAGGTATAGAAAATGTGTGTGTGTTAGGAGTGAAAGAGTGTGTTAATTGTCTCTTTGGCTTCATATGGTGAGCACATGAGGCATGTAAAACCTGCTTTAATCCCGGCTGTGTAGAGTTAAGCCAAAAGAAATACTCCGGCTGCCATTGGACGATTTGTGGCCAGACTAACCGCAGGCTTCTGGCTCCTTACACAAGCTCACAGGACTCTGACGCTCTGATAGCCAACACTTACTGATACACATGGATACAAACACACACACACACACACACACCTACTTTTATTATAGTGCTTGCTGCATTTTATTTGAGCTAATGTACACTTTTTAATACCATATAAATGTTCACTTTCCTTTGTTTTTTCCCCTCTTAATTAATTTCTCCTTGTCTTTCTTTCTTTCTTTCTTTCGTTCTCTCTGCCTCCTTCTTTATTTTTCTTTATCTTTATTTGTCTTTTTAGTCTTAATCTCTGTTTATCTCTTTCTCTTTTTCTCTCACTTCCTTGTTTCCTTTTTTCTCCCCTTTTCTGTTCTTTCTTTCTTCTCTCTGTTTTTCTTTATTTCCTTTATTTATCTTTATTCTCTCATCTTATTAGTCTTTTATATATTCTTATATATCTCTGTTTTTCTCTTATTCTCTCCCTTCTTTGCTTCCTTTTTCTCCTGTCCTTTCTTTCCCCTGTCTCTTTCTTTATTCTTTCTTTATTTTCTTTATTTATCTCTATTCTCTCACCCTTTTTTCCTTTCTGTCTCTGTCTTCCTCTTCCTCTCTCTTTTCATTGCTTCCTTTTTTCTCTCCTTTTCTTTTATCCTGTTCTTTCTGTCTCTTTTTCTTTCTTTCTCTTTCTTTCTTTCTTTCCACTGCCTCCTTCTCAAGTTTTCCTTTATTTTCTTTATTTATCTGTTTTCTCTCATCCTTTTAGTCTTTCATATATTTTTCATATATCTATCTGTTGTTCTATTTTTCATAATCTCTCACTTCCTTGCTTCCTTTTTCCTCAGTTTTTCTTTTCTACTGTTCTTTCTTTCTTTCTTTCTTTCTTTCTTTCTCCATTCTTCCCTTGGCTAGAGTGAGTGCTGTGGCATTATTGGGATTTCAGATTGTTTGTAATGACAGTGCTCCCTGACTGTTGTGTCACTCCAGAGCCCTGTCTCCTTCATTTTGCAGCGTTGTAGTCTAATGCGTTTGTGTGTTGTTTATGTGTAGACTCTGAGAACAGTTACACCCTGAGCTGTGGAGTACCGGTTCAACCAGGCAAAGCAGTACAAAAGAACATCACTGCCTCCTCCTCCACCTCCACTCTACAGAGCTGTACCGGTAACTGCTCCTTTCTTCTTCCTCCTTTTATTCACTCTTTCTTTCTGTCTTCCTTTCATTTCTCCCCTCTGGTTTTCCCCTTGTACAGTACATTTCTTCGCATACATGATCCGTCTTTGGCAGTATTTAGTATGTGAGAGTGATGCCTTGCAGTCCAGGGTGTACACCCCTGTCTTCCTAGGATGGGGACTGGGCATTCCTTCAGTGGGAGGAGCCACAATAAACCATGTGAATGAATATTATAAATCTGTCCCAAACAGACCTAGCAAATTTTCATGACAGTGGATGAGTATCATGGGATGTGGTTTAACTCCCCTAAGATGCTGCACTGAAATTGAGCGACACTGCCATAGATATTTGATCAGAAATGGACCAACGCAGTCTTTGCACTGTGGTCGATACAAAAGTCTGTCTGGATTTTTTCAGAATAAATGGGTACGTATGAACGATGTTTGTTCAGTTATTTAACTTTTTGCAAATTTGAACTCTTATGAGCTCTTCCATGACCTTCTGTTCCCCTGGTTGCTGAGTTATAGATTTCCCATTGGGGTTTTGTACATTTTGGACAGTAACACAGTGTTCAGACAAACAGATGCACACACTCACTCACACACACACACACACACGGCTGATGTTGGACGACGCTACTGTGGCTGCTGTGTCTCCGCTGACAGATATGAAATACACAACCTGCTTTCCACCTCAGGTGTCCCACGCAGTTCCCTCAGAGTTCACTCTGTATGTGTGTGTATTTTTGTGTAAGGGGGAAAGGCCTCTACTCCTGTATTAAAGAGACTGTCCTCAAACCCCCTCAATTTCTTTCTGTCTCTCACGTTCCCTTCCTATTACTGTTTACCAGGATTGTCATGTTTGTAATGATATGGAATGAGCTTGTGAAATCCGTGAGCCTCTGAAGAATTTCATATTTGACTGATGTTTGTTTGAGATGGCGGGATGTTGGAATGATTGTGTGAGACGTGTGTTTGTCCTGCCCCTCAGAGGCACTGGCGCAGCCCGTTAAACAGAAGGCACGGTTCAAGATCAAGGACGCGAAGTGTCACCTGAGGCCACGCAACAGAGAGAAGCATCGAGATGGGGCCAAGCAGGGCCTGCAAGGTGACCTGTCCAAATAACACAACAAACCCTGTCTTTTTATTGTGGGATGCGGATAGGGAAGAGCCATCGTTATTATTTCATTTTATATCCTTTATATCCTGTTCTTTCTTTTATTTCTCTTTTCCTTTTTTCTTCTTTTTTCTCCTCTATATTTCTTTCCTCTCCTTTCTGCTTGTTTTCCTTTCCTTCCCTTTTTTCTTTCCTTTACTTAATTTTTTTTCTTTCCTATCCTATCTTCCCTTTCCTTTTTTCCTCCTTTCTTCACCACTGTATTCTATTTTCTTTATTTATTTTCTCCAATATTTCCCTTTCACCTTTCTATCCATTCTATCCTTTTCTTTCCTTTCTTTTATTTATCTTTTCCTTTTTTCTCCTCTATATTAATTTCCTTTTCTTCCTTTCCTTTCTGCTTGTTTTTCTTTCCTTTCTGCTTTTATCCTTTCTTCTCCACTCTATTACTTTCCTTATTTCTCCATTATTTCCCTTATTTCCTTTCTATCCTTTTCTGTTTATGTCTTTCTGCTTCTCTCTTTTCCTTTTTCTCCTCTCCTCCTCTCCTGTCCTCTCTTCCTCTCGTCTCCTCTCCTCCTCTCCTCTCCTCTCATCTCCTCCTCTCCTTTCCTCTCCTCCTCTCCTCTTCTCCTGTCCTGTCCTCTCCTCCTCTCCTTTCTTCCACTCTGCTTCTGTCCTCTCCTCCTCTCCTGTCCTCTCCTCTCCTCAGGAGCTCAGTTTCCCTGCACAGATGACTGCCAGGTGACGTTTGTAAATCTGAAGTGTGAGTCTTCTAAAAAGCGCCGGCGAGGGCGAAAGTCTCCGACTAAAGAGGTCTCACACATCACTGCTGAGTTCGAGATGGAAATGAAGGAGGAGGAGGCCTCAGGTGTGTGTTCAGCTTTACTCTACACCAGCTATCTGATATAACTGATCTTACTGATTAAGGCCCAAGCACGAAAATAAGACATAAGAAAACGGCATTATAACGGTAATTTTGTGACCATGTGGTAACCTGTAATTACAAAAAGGGGCGGGGTTTAAAAGAAATACAGGATTCTCATTTAGAAGTCACAAGTGAGCTGTTCCTTTTGTCACATATAAAATAATTGCACCTGAATGAAAATAAAGCACTAAAGTGAAATGAAATAAGAGTGCGTGTTGTTTTGTGTGGCAGAAACGTGTAATGTGGATTGCGTGCGAGAGAAGACGAAGCAGAGGCTGCAGAACACACTGCGCACCCTGAGGAAGTCCATCATTAAGCAGCAGTTCTATATCCAGTTTTCAGGCTCAGCGTACGAGGTGGCGCAACGTGCCGTCCGTCCACCGGAGACAGACGAGAGCTGTAGCACGGGTCAGGTCCTCACCAAGGGAAAGTGTGGTAGGCATTGTTGAACATGAGGCTGGTTGTGTGTTTTAGTCATCCAGGTTGTTTTTGACGATTAGTAGGTTTCAGAAAGTTCCGTCTGGCAACCTTAAGGGTTCTTTGGTTTGTCTCATGTGAAAACACTGATCTTATGACTGTGCTGTGTGTCTCCCAGTCAGCTGTGGTGTAGGGACGTTCTACAGCGGCGAGCAAGACAGGTGTGTCCAGTGTCCACCCGGAACCTATCAGGACACAGAGGGTCAGCTGTCCTGTGAGCCGTGTCCCGCTGCCGAAACCCAGAGCATTACAGGGGCCAAGAACGTCTCTGAGTGTGGAGGTGTGTGTGTGTCAAATCAATGATCGGCATTGTAATGTTAATACCAAGCACTGATTATAGGGATTGATTGAAATGGCAGAAATCAGTATCATTGATTACGCAACGTCAATGACTTCATCTCAGGTATTAATATGTAAATGTCGAGGCTTTTCAGAAAAATGGCTTGGAACCTATGCCGAACACTGACTGCGCTTCCTTCCTTCCATTATCGGGAATCTGCTCATTATTCTACATCATGTTGTGGTTATAGGTCTGTGTCCTGCTGGTCATTTCTCTGCCGATGGTTTCCAGCCGTGCCAGCAGTGTCCACTAGGAACCTTCCAGCAGGAGCGTGGGCGTGTGCTCTGCTTCCCCTGTGGAGGAGGACTCATGACCAAACACATAGGAAGCACCTCTTTCAGAGACTGTGAAGCCAAAGGTAACACACCAAACTCTACATTTTTAAATGTGTTTCAAGTTTTTTGTTCTGCTTTGTGTTGTGTATAACTAGGATCGCCCTCTCTCAAACACATCTCGATTCATTCAACCAAGCAACAATTTGATATACATCGCTTCACTACTGATGTGATATGATTCACTTCAGCGCTGATATGATTCAGTTCAACTCCAATCTAATATGATTCATTTCAGTTCAATTTTTCCACCATGAGAGCGTCTTCCGGATAGTGCGTCCTGCTTTCTTTGTTAATATGAAAATGTTGTTCTTTTTGCCTTGTTAACTTGTTAAGAGAGAAAAAAAAGAGAGGCTGGTGAGGGAACAACTGTTTATAGCTGCTATGGCACGATTGATAACGGAAATAGACTTTCTGGAAGTTCAATAACATATAACAATATGTAACAATATAACAAAACGTAACAATAACCGTTTTTAGCCATTTGCCCTTTCTTTTCAAACTGGATCTTGGCTTGTAGATTGATCCCCAAAGTAGATTGATCCCCAAAGTAGATTGATCCAGATCCCTTCAAACTGGATCTTGGCGTGTAGAGTGATCCGTAACATAGATTGATCCAGATCCCTTCAAACTGGATATTGGCATATTGATCTCTAAAGTAGATTGATCCAGATCCCTTCAAACTGGATCTTGACTTGTAGATTGATCCCTAACGTAGATTGATCCAGATCCCTTCAAACTGGATCTTGGTATGTAGATTGATCCCTAACGTAGATTGATCCAGATCCCTTCAAACTGGATCTTGCCTTGTAAATTGATCCCTAAAGTAGATTGATCCAGATCCCTTCAAACTGCATCTTGGCTTGTAGATTGATCCCTAACGTAGATTGATCCAGATCCCTTCAAATTGGATCTTGGTTTGTAGATTGATCCCTAAAGTAGATTGATCCAGATCCCTTCAAACTGGATCTTGGTATGTAGATTGATCCCTATCGTAGATTGATCCAGATCCCTTCAAACTGGATCTTGGTATGTAGATTGATCCCTATCGTAGATTGATCCAGATCCCTTCAAACTGGATCTTGCCTTGTAAATTGATCCCTAAAGTAGATTGATCCAGATCCCTTCAAACTGCATCTTGGCTTGTAGATTGATCCCTAAAGTAGATTGATCCAGATCCCTTCAAACTGCATCTTGGCTTGTAGATTGATCCCTAAAGTAGATTGATCCAGATTCCTTCAAAAGTTGATCTTGGCTTGTAGATTGATCCCTAAAGTAGACTGATCCAGATCCCTTCAAACTGGATCTTGGCTTGTAGATTGATCCCTAGAGCGTATCACAGACATTTTCTTTATTAATTTGAGTAATTTTTTTACACCCCTAATTACAAGCAATTTCTCTAAATTGGTGGTCTCTAAAACCACTTTAAAATAAAAAAAATCAGCGTCACTGTGTCGGAGCAATGCAAAGGTCGTAAAGTGTTACTGCGCATGTGTCAAAATACATAGACAGAAAAATGGCTGCCGGAAGAAATGCCTCATAAGGAATAAAACATGACAGGGCATGTTGTTATGGGAAAATAATCGATGATGGCAAACCCAATGCAAAGTGGCATTACTATCACCTCGAGAGCTGATTATTTTCCTCTAACAGCACGTCCTGCATTATTCCTCTTCTTCCATAACAATTCACCAACCATTACATTATTGTCAATAATTGAAACAGGACAATTTAGTTCTTGTAATCCCCATACACATCATTTGCTGTCTGCATCCTCCTCTTTATAGTCTTCCATACTTCTTTTATGCCTTATATAACATAGATAGAAAGAGAGAGAAAAAGCATGTGTACACAAAGACGTAAGACAATCCTTTTACATCTCATTTAATACTGCTTTGCCTTGTTACTGTCTAATGATCCTGCTTTCTGTGTGTGTGTGTGTGTGTGTGTGTGTGCGTGTGTGGGAACAGTGCACTGTGCTTCAGGACACTACTACAACTCCAGCACACACCGTTGTATCCGTTGTCCTGTTGGTACTTATCAGTCTGAGTTTGGGCAGAATTACTGCGTCACCTGTCCTGGAAACACCACCACTGACTTTGATGGAGCTACAAACGTCACGCAGTGCAAGAGTAAGGCAATCTGTAGAGAAAAAAACAAAAAGACAGAGATAAAAATATCATAAGATTAATAAAGGAAGTGCGGTTTGCAGCACATTTGAGAATGTGCTTGGTACACTTCAGAATTTTGGGCACCCTTTGATTAAAATGAGCAAAAATGACTGTATACATGCTTTTTGAGCTTGAACCTATAGGCATGTTGTGAGTTTTAATTTACGTTTACAATTGATTTAAAAAAAACATTTTAATTAAAATGGAATTATATTTCTCTTAAACACTGGTTTTAAATTTAGCCGCACCCCCAAAATGACATTTTCTTCACATTTTTTAAATGGTTCCAGGCTTATAAAACGTTTTTGTTATGTCCCTGATTGTATCCGATGGTATTTTATTATGTTTTGATGAAAGTTCTTTTGTTTTCCGCATTGTGGTCTTATTTACACCTCAGTTAAACAATAAAGGAAGCACAGTTTCTAGAGACTGAAAGCAATTTAAAAAATAATAAGAATGACAATTTGTTATTTATTTTAAATATTTTTTAGGGATTTCAATAATTTTGCCCTAAAAAAAAACAACAACAAAAATACTATATTAAAAACAATTCTTATAAAATTATGGAAAATGTGAATTATTTCACCAAATGCTTCTCCAAAGATTTATTTTACACAATGATATTTCTGCATTCTACTGAAGGGTGCTAATCATTTTGACTGGTTTTGTTTGAGAGTGGATCATTGATCTGCTTGACATGCTGTATATACATGACAGGATTGGTTTCCTCTGTATAGATCAAATGTGTGGGGGTGAGCTGGGGGATTTTATGGGTTATATCGAGTCCCCTAACTATCCCGGAGATTATCCGTCTAACGTGGACTGTGTGTGGACCATCAACCCTCCCAACAAGAGGCGGATCCTCATTGTGGTGCCTGAGATCTTCCTCCCTATCGAGGACGAGTGTGGGGACGTGCTGGTCATGAGGAAAAGCTGTACGTGTAGCACTTGACTTGTGTATCTAAGTCGTAACACTTTATTTAAGGGCAGCGTTTATAAGCCTTATATTCAGATACTTAACAAATGACATAAACTTACATAAACATTTATAAAGGCTTGTTCAGAATCACATTGGCATCTCATTATTACGCTGATGTGACCCAGACATACCAGAAGTAAGCTGTCATAACATTTGAAAACCAGTCCCAGTGAAAAACACTGTCATAACCTTATGTCAACCTTATATCAGATGATATGTCAGCTTAACTTAACATAAGTATTGACATAAGTAGCTTGTATAATATCTGACAAGTGTTGGAATATAACTTTGTAAATGTCTATGTAGGTTTACTTCATTTTTCTCAAGGACTTGTGTAGGGCGTATTTATGATATTTAGTATTTAATATTATGTAGTATTTGTCATTTAGTATGACAAATACTTTAGTATGTATTTAGTATGTATTATTGTGTCATTTATTTAGAATTAATTATTATTAGCTATTTATTATGTAATATTTATTTAGTTATTTGGTATTTATTGTTACTATTGTTAGTATTTATTTATTATTATGTCCTGTTTGATATTTAGTATTTATTTACATGACGTAATATTTATTATTATGTGATGTTTATTTTATTTAACAGTTATTATTGTGTCATATATGTTGTTTAGTATTTATTGAAGTTATGTAGCATTTGTTATTTAGTATTTACGTGTTATATATTAGGTTATCGAAACAGTCAGCTCTCTCAGCAATTGATATTCGGTGACTCGCTCAACTCCTCGTTCTTTTTTCTTAGCCCAGCCCACATCCATAACCACCTATGAGACGTGTCAGACGTACGAGAGGCCAATCGCTTTCACCTCCCGCTCCCGCAAACTCTGGATCCAGTTCAAGTCCAATGAGGGCAACAGCGGCAAGGGGTTTCAAGTTCCCTATGTCACCTACGATGGTGAGACATCTCTTCTCCCCATCTTTAGACGACCAATATATTTTTATGTTCTAGGTTGAAATGCCCTAAAAAAACCCCTGCAATTTGGACTCTAGTCATCCAGGTCCTTACTTACTTACGAACCCCCACGTTCTCTGATCCAACCAGCAAATTTGTATAGTTCGAAAGCACTCTTGAAAGATTTAAACAATACATAACTTTGTTTTAGGCTGACAATTTGCGTTTATTTCATATATTATTTGGGAGCATCAATTTTTATATTTAAAATATTATTAAAAACAGTTCTTATGAGAATTTTTTTTTGTTAGGGAAAATCTATGTAGGTTAGGAACATTTATCAGACACTCAGTATAATTTTGCTTTCTTTGCTGGTTGAAATAAGCAACACAGGTGCATCTCAGAAAAATGGAATATCATGGAAAACTTCATTTTTCCCCATAATTTAATTCAAGTGAAATATTTCAAGCCGTTTTTTTTTTTTTTTAATCTTGATTATTACAGCTTACAACTCATGGAAATAAAAAATCCAGTATCTCAAAATATTAGAATAAAGAATTTATAATACAGAAATGTCGTCCTGAGAAAAGCTCTAATCAGCGAATTAACTCAAAACACCTGCAAAGGTTTCCTGAGGCTTTAATCTCTCAGTCTGGTTCAGTACACAATCATAATCACGGGGAAGATGAAAGTAAATGTTGCATTTCATTTGGAAATCGAGGTCCCAGAGTCTGGAGGAAGAGTGGAGAGGAACAGAATCCGAGTTGCTTGAAGTCCAGCGTGAAGTTTCCACAGTCAGTGATGATTTGGGTTGCCAGGTCATCTGCTGGTGTTGGTCCACTGTGTTTTCTCAAGTCGAGAGTCGATGCAGCGTCTACCAGGAGATTTTAGAGCACTTCATGCTTCCATCTGCTGACGAGCTTTATGGAAATGCTGATTTCCTTTTCCAGCAGGACTTGGAACCTGTCCACAGTGCCAAAACTACTAGTATCTGGTTTGCAGACCATGGTATTACTGTGCTTGATTGGCCAGCCGACTCTCCTGACCCGAACCCCATAGAGAATCTACGAGAGACACCAGACCCAACAATACAGACGAGCTGAAGGCCGCTATCAAAGCAACCTGGGCTTCCAGAACACCTCAGCAGTGCCACAGGCTGATTGCCTCCATACCACGCCGCACTGATGCAGTAATTCATGCAAAAGGATTAAAGCCCCAACCGAGTATCGAGTGCATAAATTAACACCATACTTTTCAGAATGTCGACATTTCTCTATTATAAATTCTTTATTGTAATATTTTGAGTTACTTGATTTTTGATTTCCGTGAGCTGTAAGACGTAATCATCAAGATTATCACAAAAAAGACTTGAAATATTTGACTTTATATGTAATGAATCTAGAATATATGAAAGTTCCACTTTTTGAATTAAATTGCGGAAAAAATGAACTTTTCCACGATGTTCTGATTTTTTCCGATACACCTGTATGTAAGCATCCTTTTAACATGTTTATGTTTTGTGTGTGTGCCAGAGGATTACCAGCAGCTCATTGAGGACATTGTTCGAGATGGTCGACTCTACGCATCAGAGAATCACCAGGAGATCTTAAAAGTAAGAACTTTGATTCCTTCCACTATCATCCTGCAGTTTTTGATGGTACCGTAATCGTTTGTATTTAAACTTTAGAATTTTGCAGGAAGTCACAAAGAATCCTCTATCATTACATCTAATCAGGGATTAAGTGCGGAATAAAATGCTTGGAGACCTGCTGGTTTAGGAAAATAATCAACAATGGAGTCGGTGTGATGAAGAGTTACTGGTGCCACTCCGAAGTTGATTATTTTCCCATACCAGCACGTCCTGAAGTGTTTTATTCATCTTATACCACAGCAATTTGCCAAAAAGTTCTATTTTTATTTAACATAGAATGGCACATCATATTTTTATGCATTTATAGTAACATTTAACGTTGTGGAACGTCCCTAAAAGAGGTTAATCAGCTATGTTATAGCAGCTATAACCCTTCATTCCCTCACCAGGTTCTCTTTTTTCCTCTTTTCCGTGAGTTAGTGTAAAGCTGTGGCTTGAAATTGTCAGAGCTGCTGTTATTTAAAAAAATGAACCACCACCTTCTGACCAATCTGATTTGAGAATAGCATGCTTGTGTAGGTTTAATAGGTTTGGGTTTAAACTCTGTTTCTAATTTTTTCAGGATAAGAAGCTGATTAAGGCTCTGTTCGACGTCCTGGCTCACCCTCATAACTATTTCAAGTACACAGTTCAGGAGTCCAAAGAGATGTTCCCTCGCTCCTTCATCAAGCTTCTACGCTCCAAAGTCACCAGGTTTCTACGGCCTTACAAATAGAAACCTGCAACGCTGCTCTTTCCTTCCCCAACCCCTCGTCTTCTCCTCATCTCCTTTCACACGCCTCTGTTTCCCCTTCACTCGGCTGATTTTCTCTGTCTGCGTCCCTCTGGAGTGTTTCCACTCGCTAGCTAAATCCCAGAATGCCTCACTGCAACACAAAGTGGAGGTCTGGTCTTCCTCCTACCTCTTCTCTGGAGTCTCACTTTTATATTTCCTTTATAAGCCTATTTTTTTTGTTGTTCCATTGTTTATATTTTGCTTTGGGATTTTTTTTAAATGCTTTTGAATATTTATATGTGCTACAACTCGCAGAGACCCAATTTTCCCAGATGTTTAATATCTCTATATTTGTATATGTATGTACGTATGCATGTGTATTTGCGTATGTGTGTTACACCTGTGCCCTGCAGGCGTACATTCATACAAACATATTGTTAGTATGAAAAAAAAATTCGTTCATGCCCCAGACATGCACAAGATTGCGTTTAGAAATGACTGGTGTGCACTTAATTTTATTTTATTTTATTTCCAAAAACAAAATAGTCTCAGTATGGCGAATGGAATTAGTTTATGAACATGGACTAAAGGTGAACAACAGTGTTTGAACAAAGAGAAATAGATGATTAAAAAGCATATATAACAAGATAAAGACTACCTGCTGGTAACATTGGGTTACTATAGAGTTACACTTTTGTTTTGTAACTAATATTTGGAACTTTAATTGCACTTGAATTTTATATTGTAAACTTTAGAGAAAAAAAATTGTTACTTCTTCTTTTTCCTTATGTTTGTGTTGTATAGAAATGTTTTACATTTGGTTGTCCTGATTGCTTCTCTCTCCTGGCTGAAATGGGATTTAAAAAAGTCTCGCCTCTTCGGAATGCCAAAAAGCAGTTAAGCCTATATTAACCCCTTAAAGTCCCAGCTTATTATTTAGTCATTACCCTTATAGTACAGTATACGGCCAGTTTTGTTGTCTTGGACTCGTTGCATCGCCGGGACTCATGCTCGCGATCACCGGACGATAGGGTGAACGCCTTTCTGTTGAGCCACTCAGGAGCCCAGGGAAAGACTGTTTATAGTTGCTATAACGTAAGTGATAACAGGAATTAACTTGCTTTGTGGACGTTCCACAACATTCAACATCACTATAAATAGATAAAAAGTACAATGTATAGTTTTTTTAACAAAAAAAAAAATTGTGTTAGTGTTGGCCAATTGCTGTGGTATAAGAGGAATGAAACACTTCAGAACGTGCTGTTATTGGAAAAGAATCAACTTTATTTAGTTGTAACAGTAACTTCGCTTTACGCCAGGTCGCGTCACACCACCCTGTTGTTGATTATTATCCTTTAACGACAATTTGTTTAATAATATTATTATTATTATAAAGGGTTTTTCTTAATTTTCTTAATTTCTTAATTCAGTAACTACAGTAACTAAGGCCAGTAGGAAAGGTGTATAGTTATTATAGTGAGGAATGGAATTCTGGGACTTTAAGGGGTTTATTATATGAACCGAATTGGACTTTTGTTTGAAACATGTTGATTATATATAGTAAATGCATATTAGTAACGTTTGCGTGCTGTGCACATGGTAGAAAGCACAAAACAGCTCTCATTTTAGACATAACCTTTACAGCGCTTGAAGTCATACTGTAACACATCCATTTCAGTGGCATATGAAGTGTTCAATTTAAGGAATGTTAGCTTTAACTTTATGAATGTATCATGAGGGAGGTCATGTGGGTTTTTGGTTGAATAAGAGAAGATTATTTTCTGCTAACTGGTGAATATTTTGTATAAAATGGCTCTGTATGTGTGTCTAGGTTTCTCAGTAATGTCAGTGGGGTTCGTACACATCATGTTCATCATTGAAATTGGGCAGATTATAAATGTGCTTAAATACGTAGACTCTGAGTTGTAACACTGTTCTCTACATGCAATACATGGATTTTTACCCTAGTTTCTCTCGCTTTATTCCCAATTTCTACTAACTTGAAAGCTACTAACCTGGAAGAATGAAACCTCTGAAACAAGTCACCACATCTTCTTGAACCGCTGCTTGTGTAACATGATAGGATTGATCAGTGTTTCTCAATGCTGGTCCTGGAGTAGTTCCATCCTAAACATTTTGGTGTTTTCTCTTCTCTAATCAGTCCATACAGAATTTCGAGTTTTTTTGTGATCCAAAAATGCTTGATTTTGCAGCTTTTTTCAAAATTGCAATTGCAGGAAATTGTTCTGCAGGTCTTTCACAGTGATGTGTGTTGGTAAGTGAGACCGTATAGCTGTAGTCATGTTCGACGCACATGAATCAAAGAAGGCGTGTGTGTTCTGATGACATCACATGATGTGTCTTGGCCCGAATCCACAGAAAATCTGCAGTAATTTTGAAAAATTGCAAGCTCCTCAGAATATTGCAGAGTTTGCTTGATTTTGCTCTAATTTCTGCGATCAGGAAATCCTGGAGGGACTGATTAATTCACCTATACTGGCTTGTTAATTAGCTAATATTGAATCGGGTGAGATTGGAGCAGGAAAAACAACAAAATGTGTAGTGCGGTAGTACCTCATGAGCAGGATTGAGAAACACAGGAAGAGCTGAAGAGTTGAATGGAAGAGTTGAGTTGCTTGGAGGTGAGCAGTGTTCATAACAACCAAAAACTCGGTTCTTTTGAATTCCCTGACAAACTGTGAAAATTTCCACAATTTCAGCTGTATAAAAATCGGCAGTCACCGTAAGCTAGCGTTGTTTAGCTTGGTGCAGGTTTTTGGTTAGCGCTTTATTAAATTTACAACTGAACGTCAGATGGAGGCTGTGGTGATTTGGCTATTTAACGTTTGACATTTGGAGAGCACTAATGTGAGCCTGTGATTGGTTGGTGCTGTTCTGATCTGCATTTCTCCCACACAGAAGACAAAGCCAACGATGCTCCACTGGTCAATTTTGGGTTCTGTCTAAATGTCCCATTCAAAGCATTTTTTAGTCAAAGTCCCTGGAAAGCCTTCTACAATACCCCCAGTGTGATCTCAAAGGTCTACAACATTGTCCACAAAGAGCCAGTGTAGGTGCAGATTTTCATCCCAAAAATACTGATGAATGAATCTAATCTTGGTTGTTAATCAGGGTTGTTTCTGAACATTTGTGGGATGTGAGCGACAACTTACCTACTCAGAGGCCATCATCCCACACCAGTCATATTATTTTATATGCAAGAATGAACAGAATTAATACGTCATTATTTTGGATGAGTCAGCAGGCTACTGCTGTCATAGTCAGTAGTAATGGGCTAGCACCTTAACGCGTTTTAGCCTAACACTTACAATAGATACTAATTAGCTAGCTAGCTGGTTGGCTGCTAACTTTTTCAAGCAGAAGTAGACAAATGAGCTAAATCTAATTATATAGCATTGTTTTTTTTTTTGTTTTTTTTAAACAGTGGTTTGGTAAAAATTTCTCATATTCTACTTTTTTCTTCTCTGCACTTTTTTCTTTTTGCGCCACTGCTTTGGGATCTTCTCACATTAGTTAGGTTAGATACCAAATTGACTTAGATAAGTTGCAGTTTCTGTTCTTTTCACACCATAAGGGAGCCTCCTTTCACCAGGTGATAGTAAATGTTTTTTTTTAATGTTTATTTAAAAAATTTACGGAGCCCCCTGGTGATCCAAGTGCCCTAGGCAACTGCTTATACCACTTATATCACATGTATCAAACACAAGGCCCCGGGGCCAAATCCAGCCCGCAGCCTCATTTCATTTGGCCTGTATGAACTGTATGAAAAAATAGTAGTGAAACGGCCTGCAGCAGGCCTACACTACTACTCAACATTTTCACACAATCCAGAATTCACAGCAGCTCCGCAGTGCAGCGACCACAATTGTACAGCACGTGAGAACACACCTCACGCTGCTGTACTAAAACTGCAGAGTGGGACATTTTTCTCCCCCACTTTTTATTTCCAATCAACTATCCATAAAGTGCTGTGTATACTTGCACTCAGGTTTTTACCGCGCCTGGCTTGACTGTGGTCTGAAATACGGGTTCAAATGAACTACTCTGTGCTGCACTTGATGTAAATCGCACTCGCATCTAACAATGATTCGGAAGCAGGTCGTGTTGTGCTGGCAGTGACATAACAAAGAAACTCATTTCACTGGCATGAGGAAATATACCAAATAAAATCATTGTTTTTCTGATCTGTATAATTCAACCGGGAAGTGTGAGGTGCTCGTGCATTTCAGGTGGATGTCAGACAGCAGTAGGAGCGGTGATGACGTGAATTTGTTATTGAATCATTTAAGGCACAACCAAACAGTCTTTCTATATTAATAACGTTTCCATAAAATACCTTTATAACAGTTCCACTGAAAATGATTCACAGAACATGTTGATAATAGAGGAGAATTACATCTTATATTATAAATCCTGATCTTCTTTTGTTTTGCAGTAAACTCCAGTAGGCTACTTCACCAGCTGTCACCTCCATATCGTTGTTCTTATAGTGTAGCTATCTGGCTAGTGACTTTCAAATAGAAAAACGCATCATATGTATATATATATATATATATATATCCTACCCATCCATTTTCTAGACCGCTTATCCTACAGTACAGGGGCCTGGGCTCAGACTTCAGGACCTCAGTATACATATACATGTGTGCGCATGTGTCTGACAAGACAAGGATCTGAAGCTTAAGGCTGCTTGATTTATATTAGCACTTACACACAGTACTTATTCAGTTTTTCACCTGAATTATATTACATTTCATTACAGCATTTGGCAGACACACTTATCAAGAGCAACTTACATTTATCTCATTTATACATCTGAGCAGTTGAGGGTTAAGGGCCTTGCTCAAGGGCCCAATAGTGACAGCTTGTCAGTGCTGGGATTCGAACTCATAACCTTCCTATCATAAGTCCCACGTCTTAAACGCTGAGCTACCATATGAATATAAATAGAAAGGACACACGTATAAAACTAAAGTCTTGTGTTAGACACTCTATATTTTTAAAATAAAGTTGGTCTTGCATGCAAATTGTTTGCCTACTGCAATAATACTGGGCCGGCTGTGGCTTTGGTGGTAGAGCGGGTCGTCCACTAATCGTAGGATTGACGGTTCATATATGACTCCATATGACTCCACATGCTGAAGTGTCCACTGTCCAAGTTGCTCCCGAAGGCAAGTTAGCATCTTGCATGGCAGCTCTGCTACCATTGGTGTGTGTGTGTGTGTGTGTGTGAATGAAAACCAGTGCAAAGCGCTTTGTAGTACCGCTAAGGTTAAAAAAGCGTTATATAAGTGCAGACCATTTACCATATACCATAATGTATCAGTAGAAAACAAAAAAATATATATATATATTTTCCTTTAGAAAACAATATGGGAGTTTATGTAAAAGAATGAACACAGTTGTTAACACAAAGCCATTTCATGTACGGTTTAACAAAATGATTTCTTTACTTTGTGAACTACCCCCTGACTGTTCTTGTTTGGGTTTTTTTGTTTGTGTGTGTGTGTGTGTGTGTGTGTGTGTTTATTTACAGTTTTGTTGGATAGTTTATTTGCTGGTAACATCCTCTGTCATGTTACTGGGAAATACACAACGCAGCAGTGAAGCTCATTCCTAGTCCTGGAGTCTAAAAACCCGACGTTCGTGGACGTCTTGTGGGATGTTCTTCTCGGTCGGTCTGCGACGCTTCCAGTCTTTTTGAATTTGCTAATAAGTTAACAAATAAACCAGTGTCATGTTGTGTTGTGTTGTGCTCGCCATGTTTCCTGTTATAGTCCATCGCAGCCTTGTGACAGCTTTCCCATCCAGCCATGAGAATGATTTCAATACGTTCTTCTTGTCACAAAGGTGTTGTTAAAGGCGATCTGAAGAAGAAAAAAAAAGTCATATAAACTAATTATGGAAAATTTTGGAAGACATTTTGCTAAAAAGTGTTCAGTTCCCCTGTGTATGGAGACTTTTGGGACACCCTGTATAGTAACAGAACAGTCACAGGCACTCGTGTTGCAGATGACGTACATAATCTAAGACGTAATAAACAGCTTTAAGGACGTCTTATTTAACAAAGAAAGATGCTTCATTTCTTATGGTGAAGTTTCCACGTTTACTTATCGAAGGAATCTAACAGAAACGTTATAGTTTCTATAGTAACAGTCAGTAACTTTTACTCCATGGTAAAGTCTTCAGGACTGAGGAACATGAGGATCATGAAAGAGGCTAGTGAGGGAGTGACTGTTTAGACCCGATAACACGAGCTAACTTTCCCGACGACATTAAATGTAACTGTAAACGGATAAAAAAAAATAAAGCATGTTGCGTTAATTTTTAATAAACAAAAAAATATTAGCATTGGTGTAAGTAAACTGCATTGGTACATGGGGAAGAAAACACTTTTCCAGATGTGCTGTTATAAAAAAATAAACAACGGGCCATGTCATTTAAATGCTTTAGCGCTGTGGTTTAAATGACTTACTCGTTTAGATTTTGGGACGCACAAGCAAGTATGTTTATTAGCAAATATTTGCTGGAGTGGGCGAGATTTGTTTAGAATTCCTTTGGATGCTGACAAGCATGGAGTTTAAAAACCTGTCCCACACACATCTGTAACTCCAGACACCAGGAAATGAGAATCATTGTCCTAGACACAACATATCCACACATACGGATGAATCTAAAATTCTTGTTCATGTGCACACACACACACACACACACACACACACACATACGAATGAATCTAATATTGTATTCATGTGCACAAACACACACACACACACAATGTAAGCTTTATGATTACCAATATGTAAATGATGTACAATTTGTTTTTGTTTGTTTGTTTAAAGTTAATATTTACCTTGTCGGAAGAAATGGATCTACAGTGGAGAGAGGCAGTCTCGGGTCTGTTCATTGTGTTGTGAAGAAAAAAGAAAAGAAAGCATTCGAGACTGTTCCAGAGGTCTGGATGTGTTTGTGCTCTCAGTGGTGTGCTGCTGTGTTGATGAGAAAGATTCAACAAAGTCAATGCAACCCCACGACTCAGATGAAAAGTGTGTCAGAGGGAAGAACAACCTTGTTAAAAGCTCATTTTAATAATAAATCATACAAACCACAAGCTGTGTGTGTGTGTGTGTGTGTGTGTGTGTTTGTGTGTGTCTGTGTCTTACACTGTACTTCCTCATCGTGAAGGATGAACAATAATAACAACAACAACAACAACAACAATAATAATAATACACTGTATCTGTATTTACACTGCCCTTTCAATGCACTGTACAGATATCCATAGCACAACCCTTTTGATTTCTTGATTCTGATTGGTCAGAAGCTGTTGATTAATTTTCTGTGACATCAGCTCTGAGAGAAGCTTCATCTGCAAGAAGTTATTGTTTCTATAGTAACAAATAACGGAAGGACGTGTATGATGGACGCTCCACATGAACATAATTGTTTGCATAGTGAGGTTTACTCAGAGGAGATGTTTATTTCGCATTTTGTGGAAGGAGTCTCCTGTGTCAGCGCTTTGCACGTTTCAGAGGTAAAGCTGTAATAGAATACGTTTTCCATCACGGGAAAGTCTTCAGGACAGAGGACGTTGTGCTTCTTCATAACATGACAAGCTGCATATGTTTTCTTTCACAAAACAGACAAAAAGTGTCAGGTGAGTGAATATCTGTTTATAGCTGCTCTAACATAAGGTAGCGCTTGTTTCATAGACATTCTAGACCATGTAACCATAAAGGGAGAAAAAGTACAACATGCCCTTCTTTAGTAAGTAAAAAACAATATAGTGTTGGCAAATTGCTGTCATATAATTGGCATAATTTTATGGGAAAATAATGTTTTGGGAAAATAGTCAGCTTTGGGTTAGTAACAGTGACTTCACTTCACGTCAGGCAACATCACACCACCCCATCGGTGATTATTTTCCTATAACAGCACACCCTGTCATGTTTTGTTCCTTACATCATACACATTGTGTCACTGTAATAAAATAAATAAATAATGTCTAAAGCACATATTGTTTATGATTAGCATTTCCTATCAGTAATGCTCAGGTCCAGCTCCAGTGAACCCATTCCCCCTTTCCATAGTTTTGTGTCATGTGTCTGTGAGCTTTTGTTGCTTTGATAAACCCGACACACTTTATTAAGAATTGAATAATGACCGGATTATATCACTCAGGTGACTGGGAGCGTGGAAAACAAAACGTGCAGTTCATGGAACCATACAGTTTCCTATTTTACATTGATTTCTGAAAAGTCAGCAGAAAGAAATCGTACAATGCTTCCTTCCTGCTGACTTTTCAGAAACTCAGGAGATTTGCATAACAGTAACTGATGGAAACATATAATATGCAGATCTGCTGAAGAAGTAGCAACAACTTTATATCATCAAAAGTGTGGCAAGCATGAGAAAAATACCGTTTCTGATGGCGAATGTTTCAGCGAAAGAAAGATGTCTATTATATTAATGAAGTAAAAAAAATGAAAAGTTGAATTAAGTGTGTATACTGCAACGAGACAACAATCAAAATCATAATGTATCAAAACGATATAAAAATATCAAACGTAAAAAAAAAATTCTCACTTTTTTTGATTGTCATTTACAATACACTGTATGATTAATAATATGATCATGTGTGCTCTAGCACTGCTAATCTCTCTAAATAACACCGCACAGAACAATCAAACAGCATTGTGGGTAATGAAGGAAACCGGTAACCAAAGTGAAAATAAACCAACATGTCAAAGAAAGAAGTTTAAACTTAAAAAGTTCAACTAGGTCAAAAAAGCTCACAGACACATGACACAAAACTATGGAAAGGGGGAATGGGTTCACTGGAGCTGGACCTGAGCATTACTGATAGGAAATGCTAATCATAAACAATATGTGCTTTAGACATTATTTATTTATTTTATTACAGTGGCACAATGTGTATGATGTAAGGAATAAAACATGACAGGGTGTGCTGTTATAGGAAAATAATCACCGATGGGGTGGTGTGATGCTGCCTGACGTGAAGTGAAGTCACTGTTACCAACCCAAAGTTGACTATTTTCCCAAAACAGCACATCCTGGAGTGTATTATTCGACTCATATGACAGCAGTTTGCCAACAATATATTGTTTTTTACTTACTAAAGAAGGACATGTTGTACTTTTTATCCCTTTATAGTTACACAAAGAAAGAAGTTTAAACCAAAAAATCTCAACTAGAAATGAAATTCTAAGATAAATCTTTGGCATAACTTATATTTATTTATTTATTTAAAAAGTGTGTATATATTGTTTTATTTAAGTTCCATACGAATTGCAGTATGCAATATGAGTGCAGTTATGCACCTTTTTTGTGAGTTTGTCGCCACCGTGTGGCTATAGTTAAAAAAGCAGCTAATGAAGTGGAACGTGCGATAAATGCAACTTCTACAGTCTGTCCACGAGATGGCGCTGTGCCTCAACACAAACGCGAACTTCCACCAGCTCTACATGGTCCAGCTCTCAACACCACACACTTTCCCTAGGAGCAGCGATGGCAACGGACATCATGAGTCACTTTACTGATTCGATTCTTTCGAACTACCAATTTATGCGAATTGAATCTTTTTTTAAATTATTTTTTTATTTTGATTCATTTGATTCACCAGTATAGTTCACCTCACACTACAGTAACACACACATGCGGATTTATAGTTCCACTTTGTCCAGATTACAAGAAAGAATTTCAATTTGTGTGATAAACTATTTATGCTTGCAATTTAACACTCATGACTCAGATAAAACAAAAATGATTCATTAACGAACTGCAGATTATTAGGCTAATAAATCTCTACTTTAACCTTAATGAGCCCATCTTAGGTGACAGGTAGGGCTGGACATTATGGTAAAATATTGTACTAGAAGTCAATACACATGTATTGAACATTCGGAAAAATGCTATCCATCCAGCCTTTATACTGGTGGGGGACACCCTGGCCAGAGTGCTAGCCCACTGCAGGGCACAATCGTGCACACACTATGGACAATTTAGAGAAGCCAATAAACCAATCCAGTCTTTGGACTGGAGAGGAAACTGGAGTACCTGGAGGAAACCCCCATAGCACAGGAGAACATACAAACTCTGTGCTCTGTGGGATTCGAACCCCCAACCCCAGAGGTGTGAGGAATAACAATGCCGTTATAGTCACTCACTGACTATAATTATATTAAAATGTTAACAAAATATAATAATAAATAAAATTCAAATTGAATGGGACATGGACAGGGGCCTCTTGCACCTCTGGGGTTGTGGGTGAGAGGCGGGGGACACCCTGGATGGGGTGCCAACCTATCGCAGGACACACACACTCCGGACATGCCAATCAGCCTACCATGCATGTCTTTGGACTGGGGAGGAAACCGGAGTACCCAGAGGAAACCCCTGTATCACGGGGAGAACATGCAAACTTCACACACACACAGGGCTGCGGCAGGAATCGAACCCCCAACCCTGGCGGTGTGAGGTAGAGATGATGCAAAGGCTAAATCCCACTGGCACCACTATCAGCAGGTAGTTGAACCGCACCATAAAACAGGCTAACCTGTCCATGAAAGATTTGATTGTAAACTCTATTGCAAGTTATTCAGCGTGGAGTATTCCTTTAACTCTCCAGGTTTGTGACCGAGGACAGTCAGTAGCTGTAGGTCTGTTTAACATTAGCATACATTTATTCTGCTCAGACGAACAGAGAGAGAGAGAGTAATGAAAAACACCGTTACGTTCAGGTATTCCTAATGCAACTTCAATAAATGTCAGTCATTCATTAGAGACCGCGCGCGTGCACATCATCTCGTTGACCCTAAGTAGCCGTGCATGACGTAAGTATGCATACACTTTCTTTCTGCGATGTGATGAGATGAGATGTGACATGGAACAGAGGGGACGTGGATGGATGGATGGAAAGATACAGAGAGACAGACAGAGAGAAAGAGAGAGAGAGAGAGAGATAGAGAGAGAAATATTATTGGACGAAGGGGGCGTGTCTCCGTGCGTCCGCACGAGACCAAGGCTCATAGCTACAGCTTCACGCGCGCGCCTTCGCTTCACTTTCAACTTCAAAAGCTCGAGTGCGCGCGCTCTTCCACCTTTAGGACTCTCCGTGAGCATTTTTTTTTCTTTTTACATTTTAGTTTTTAGTCATTTTTGGAAAATCTTTTTTTTTTTTTTTTTGGGAAAGACAGCCCTTCAGGATCCAGTCTTCATCCCTTCAGGATCCAGGTATGTCCTCACACACCGGCTCGGTACATAACCCACATTATGTGCAGGATGTTTACACAGGAAGTGAGCAAACTTTAGAGTGTCATGCAGACTGTTAATAAACATGTCCGCGCACTTAACCCGAGTGAATATCCGCCTTTCTTTATGATTGGAAATAAAAATGAATGAATTGTCATTTGTTCCGAGTTTCAGTCGGAAGCATTTCGCAGGAGCGCAGAGTCCCGTTGTATCACCAGGCTGTGTGTGTGTGTGTGTGTGTGTGTGTGCGCGCGCGTTTGCGTTTAAACACGACTGTGCATGGACTTATAACCGGTTTCACAATCTTATGCATGCACATTTATTCTATAAAGCACTTTATGATAGCTGTTTGTTTATTAAAATAGAAATGCAAATAGAAATCTCATACAGTGTACAAGCTACTATGTAACTGTACATAACTAATAAAAGTCCTGAATAAAAACTTGAACTTGAAGAATACATCCCTCTATGATCATTCAGTGTGATTCAGTTTGATTTGTACATCTGTTTTAACATTAGACATACTCACAAATGAGCTTTACTGGAATCCGGATCATTTCTAGGAAATCGTTTTATGATCAGTTTTTAATCATTTCTTCTGAACTTCTGAACACTGCAAGTCAAAATCCAACCAAGAAAAGATTTTCTGCATTTTAAGTCTTATCTTTAAAACCTACTTTTTTTCTTTTTTTTTTTTTTTTTTAGATTAGCTTTTACTTGACTGTTAATTTTGATTTATTTATTTATTTTAGTGTTGATTAGTCTATATATATGATTATTGTTTTATGATTTGTATTTATACATGATTGAGTTTTTTATGTAAAGCACCTTAGGAAGCTACTTTTAAAGGCACTATATAAAATAAAGTTATTATTATTATTATTATTATTATTATTATTATTATGGCTGATAATGGATTTAATTTTTTTTAAGTCAAAATTTTATTCTCAATATGCAATTAAGCTGTGACATACTAATATTAGACCAGACATGATCCTTTTCATACATTACTAAACGGTACTGTTTTCTTGTCACCGCAGTATCGTTTGTTGAACTGGAAACATCTATAAAGTGTACCTTTAACAAAGCTTTAAGGTATAAATTGGACTGTAATGACCTTTCAGAGTGAGACTTTAAAGGTACACTACACACACCTTTCAGATAAAAAGGTACAAAATTGGAGTGTGCTTCCCAGCAACGATGGAAAGAATGGTACAATGTAGTACCCTTTTTTTTTTCTTACAAGGTACAGATATTGTTATTGTATTCTGCCTGCGGGCTTTTCACTGCATACAATTTAGCCATTTAGAAGCAGAGATAAAAGAAGGACGATTATGCGTATTCAAACACTCCACAGTCAGATCTTATAATTTTTTTTTTCCGCCACCAAAGATTGTCAGTTCTCCCTTAATAGCTTTTTAATAAATAAATAAATAACTACATTCTCAGTCCAGGACTGGATGACATGGTACACATATTATTATACATTAGCATCATGATAGACTTTTCTATGAATCATGGTTTTCAGCAGACATCGATGCTTCTACACCACCATTTTTACTTACAGTTACTAATAGCTCATTTGATTGGATTGAATGTGGGTCTATTTTTGTACCACTTGTTTTATTTTCCTTCCTCACTATTCGCTGGTAAACATTTTAGTTTTCATCAATGCTATGCCACAATCTTTCTGAACGTATCTTTTTTTTTCTTTTTTAATAATATGGCTACACTGGTTTTTAGATCTAATTTATTGTGTATTGTGTAGCGCAGTGTGACAGGACATAATTTAGACCATTTTCTGTGCTTCAGCAAGCTCGGAGTGTAATTCGAATGGAAAGTGTGTGTATAAGATGTGTCTCCGGTGCCCTCTACGTCTCCGTCTTGTTTTCTGTCCTCTCATCACAGTTAAGCAGAATGCCACTGCTCTGTTCTGCATTCCAGGTGTGTGTACCTCTCAGTCGAGTTGGATCTCTGGGCATCATGAATGTTCGCAGTGCCAGCACGGAGGAAACTGAACGCTGAGCCTCATCTGCTTCTCAACCCAGATCACCAGTGCAAGTGTTCTGAGCTCTACTCACACGCAGCCAGCCAGCACGGAGTCGCTTTGAGTGTGAGTGTGTGTGTGTGTGTGTGTGTGTGTGTGTGTTGGAATGGCGTTTACATTGTCGGAGATCATGGCTGCGCGACGGCAGCAGCAGTCTCAAAGAGGAGCGAGGGGAGCAGTGGAGGTGGACGAGTACAGCGCAAACCCTACTCAGGCCTTCACCTTCTACAACATTAACCAGGGACGCTTCCAGCCTCCCCACGTCCATATGTAAGTCTCTTCTTCTCTTCCTCTCTCTCTCACTCTTACGCTTGCAGTTCCATCTGCATTTCGTTGCATATCACTTTATATAATTAACGACAAATAGTTTTGTAGGATTACGGCTAGCCGATTTGAAAGGAATAAAGCGCTTGGAGGCGTGCTGTTATAGAATAATAACCATTATTAAATCATTTTTCTCCATGTCCTTTTTAAATGATTTAAATCTATCATTGTACATTTTGTGTATCATGACATTTTTTTTTTCTTTCTTCGTCACCACCTCTGTGCAATATATAAGGTGCTCAATGCTCGCCGGCATGTTGCTTCTAAATTACTCACCACAGAGGATCGCTGAGTGATAGCACTCATATAAAATGGTGTTTTAAGGACCCTTGTCACTATGGTGGTGTCCTCAAGGGTACGTCTCAAGTGTATGTTTCAAGTCAAGGGTATGTCTCAAGGGTATGGCTTAATTCAAGGGTGTGTCTGAAGTCAAGGGTATGTCTCAAGTCATGGGTACGTCTCAAGTCAAGGGTATGTCTCAAGTCATGGGTATGTCTCAAGGGTACATCTCTATTAAAGGGGTACATATCAAATCTAGGGTACATCTCAAGTCTCAAGGGTATGTCTCAATCTCAAGGGTATGTCTCAAGTCAAGGGTAAGTCTCAAGTCAAGGGTAAGTCTCAATTCAAGGGTAAGTCTCAAGGCAAAGGCATGTCTCAAGTCAGGGGTACATCTCAAGGGTCAATCTCAAGTCAAGGGTACATCTCCAATCAAGGGTATGTCTCAAGTCAGGGTTACATCTCAAGGGTATGTCTTAAATCAGGGTCACATCTCAAGGGTATGTCTTAAATCAGGGTCACATCTCAAGGGTATGTCTTAAATCAGGGTTACATCTCAAGGGTATATCTTAAATCAGGGTTACATCTCAAGGGTATGTCTTAAATCAGGGTTACATCTCAAGGGTATGTCTTAAATCAGGGTCACATCTCAAAGGTATGGGGTTACATCTCAAGGGTATGCCTTAAGTCAGGGTTACATCTCAAGGGTATGTCTTAAATCAGGTTTACATCTCAAGGGTATTTCTCAAGTTAAGGGTACTGTATGTCTCAAGGGTACATCTAAAGTCAAGGGTAAGTCTCAAGTCAAAGGTACATCTGAAGGGTACATCTCAAGTCATGGTCATGTCTCAAGGATACATCTCATTTGAAGGATACATCTCAGGGGTATGCCTCAACTCAAGGGTATGTTTCAAACAAAGGGTATATCTCAAGTCAGGGTACATCTCAAGGGAATTTATTTTTTTACCATGTAGAAAGTCGGGAAGCATCATTTAGGATACATCATTGGACCTTATGGACAACCTTCAAAGGTACATTCTGTGCCTTGAGGAACATAAATGTGACCGTACTGTACCTTTTTTTGTAGTTACACCTAAATGCAGCTAATGCTCACTGCATCTGATAATCCAATCATGTGTAGTTACAGCGGAGAACAAAAGCAAATCAGGTCTCTAACGCACCTCTGCCATGGAGGGAGAGTGAATGTGAAAAATCACAATGTACAGTATGTACAGTCTCATTACCTTACTGTGTGTGTGTGTGTGTGTGTGTGTGTGTGTGTGGTGTAGGTAGGCAGGCTGACCCAGCAGTAGTTACTTCAAAGTGGGCCACTCTTATTCAAAAGTATTTCCCTCTCCTCTAGAGACATACTTCTGCAACCACAACCCTCCAGAGAACTGCATATAACTCCTGTTTCTTCCTAAAAACACTCCATCTTCTCTCTTCTTCTTCTTCTTCTTCTTCTTCTCTCTCTCTCTCTCTCTCTCAACTCTCCTTCTCTCAGGGTTGATCCGTTACCCCACGACACCCCTAAGCCACCAGGCTACACTCGCTTTGTGTGTATCTCGGACACACACTCGCGCACAGACACTATTCAGATGCCGTACGGCGACGTGTTGCTGCACGCAGGAGACTTCACTGAGCTTGGCTTGCCCAGCGAGGTGAAGAAATTCAACGACTGGCTCGGTGAGAACGCATCCGTATCGGCTCTTACACTCTCTCTCTCTCACACACACACACACACACACACACTCTAAACCTGTTAACCCCTTAAACTCAAACTCTCTGCTTATTATTCCAGTGCCTGAGCACTATATTCACATTCTTCATACTTCTGCTTCTTCTTGTATTCATTTATTATTTATACAAGAAGCAGAAGGATGAATAATTAATTCAGCAAAAACTACTTAACATCGAGTCTGACACAGAGACTCGTTCTGATACTGTACTTTCTGTCTTTCTTTCTTTCTTTCTTTCTTTCCTTCTTACACTTTCATGCTCTTTCTTTCTTTCTTTCTTATGGTTGCATGCTCTTTTTTCTTTTTTCTTTCTTGTGCTTCATGATCTTTCTTTCTTTTTTTCTTTCTTTCTTACTGTTTCATGCTCTTTTCTTTCTTTCTTTCCTTCTTACAGTTTCATGCTCTTTCTTTCTTTCTTTCTTACGGTTGCATACTCTTTTTTCTTTCTTTCTTTCTTTATTTCTTATGCTTCATAATCTTTCTTTCATTCTTTCTTTCTTTCTTACAGTTGCATGCTCTTTCTTTCTTTCTTTCTTTCTTTCTTTCTTACTTTTGCATGCCCTTTCTTTCTTTCCTATGCTTTATGATTTTTCTTTCTTTCTTTTGTTCTTTCTTTCTTACACTTTCATGCTCTTTCTTTCTTTCTTTCTTTCGTTCTTTCTTTCTTTATTTCTGTCTCATGCTCTTTCTTTCTTTCTTTCTTTCTTTCTTTCTTATAGCATGTTATTCAGCAATTGATATGGCTTACATACATTCTGTCACTTGCCAGGAGTTTTAGGGGTAATCTTTTTTTTTTTTTTTTAAAGATTTTTGTTTTATCGAGAAGATAATGAAACATTTGTCATTTCCACTTGCAGCGCTAGTGTACAAATTTTTAGGCAAATTTAAATTTGCGATAGTATCTATCTTGGCTCAGTAGGCTATCTCGGCTCACAGAGCAGATTAAAGAGGGAAAAGGCTGCATGTGCAATACATCAGAGACTAGAAGAAAGACGGAAACAGCAGAGGAGAGGGATGAAGACAAGAGGCGGACGGATGTATGGATGGGAGCGCAGCCCTCCTAAGATTATACTGTAGGGTGCAGGAGGCACGGGCAGTGCGATAAGACAAGGCCAAAAAAGCCTGCAGTTTTCTCAGATAACTGATAGCACTCAAGACTCTCTCTCTCTCTCTCTCTCTCTCTCTCTCTGTTTCATATCTTTCATAGCCACGCTCCCTGTGATGCATCCTCCCCTGTCCCTGCCTTCTCCCTCTCTTTTTCTCTTTTGACGGGTCTTCCTGGAGTTTTGTTCTCCCATTTGTTTTTAGATAAATATTTATGCCTCGACTCCTTGTCCTTTTCCTCATCTGTTCCTGTGTGTGTGTGTGTGTGTGAGAGAGAGAGATAGAGAGAGAGAGCGTGCTGCTTTCTTTACTTCAGCCCTCTGAAATATGATTGACTTTTTTCCCTGATAATGCTCAAAAACACACATTCTCACATCTCACCTCACACATATGGTAATGCAGAATATATATATATATATACACACACACACACATTCCTTATTTATCTTTACATTGTAGTTTTGAGTTCAGAAAATATTCGTATGTTTGTCTGCTGTGTACAGAAACCAACCATAACTTTTTACCACCACCAGTTTAGATCTACATATTAAAAACATGCAAATACCATACAAACATCACAGCTTTTTAAAAGAAGAGTAATAAGTTTAACGTCAGATAATGTGGGATATGATTTGGAGAAATGTAAGCTCGAAATGTTGACTTGATATCTGTTGATCAGAGACCACCATTAAAAAACAACCCCTCTCTATAAAAACCGCAGAGAGTAATGAATATCTTTTTGTGTTTAAATGTAGGGATGAACCAATCCCATTCTGAGTATCAGTATCAGGCTTCAAGACATGTCTTAAGATACATGGCATCTATTTCACACGTTATTGTGAGAAGTTATCAGTTGGGTGAGAAGTTATCAGTCGGGTGAGACTGTAGCAGACAACCTGTGGGAGCGAGTAAAGGCAGGATGTGCGGCTGCTCGTTCAAAATGTATTTATCTCAATCCATGAACTGTGGTTATATTCCACAGCGTGGGCCAGAGTGCAGGCACGCAGAAACAAACTAGGATTATTTATAACCCTAACCGATGAATAAATGAGAGGAAATCGGGAACCATGAAACAAAAGAAACGAGAACGCTGCTTGAAAGCAAAGGGAACTAGGGCTCCGACTTTTGGTAAGACTTCGCAAGGAAACACAGAAACGGCACGGTACACACAGATTATGATTAATTAAAGGCTGACAGCGAATTGGTGAACACAATGAGTAACAGACCAATGACAGGACAGGGGGCGGAGACAGGATCGGAACCTGACGAGACATGTGTCAAGCACACTTTGAACCGTGCTGCACTGAGAGGGGAAATTCGTGACACGCGGTGCTTAGCGTTGCCACCTCACGGCTCCAGGAGCCCTGGTTCAACCCTTAGGTTATTGCTTTCTGGTGTTTCACATGTTCTCCTTGTATCTGTGCATGGTTATAATTTAGTTATCGTATCTTTATAGATATATTAGCTATTAGTTATTATACAACATTAATTACTGCAGAACTAATAAGAAAAGTATGTAGTAGTTATGAGAATAAGGAATTTAAGTCTGAAGTCCTGGTAGTTTAAGGGTTAAAGAATAGTGTCCCAAATGCTAATCAGTTGTAATGAAAGTAATACATTAGCATTCAGAACCATCAGTACTTACTTACTGAAGCATTTTATTTGTAACCTTTTACTGGTGGCAACGGAGATGGGGATCTGTATATCATTTAACATGGGGGGGGGGGGGGGGGTTAAAGAGAGAGCGCATTTTCAGTCTGAAAACAGAAATTTTATATAAAATTTTAGAGAACCCCCTTATGATCACAGCACAGGTCTTAGTTTTATTCAAATTTAGGGGTGCCCGTGTTCCGCATTGAATTGATTTGTGAGGTCACACTCCGCAGTTGTGGGTAACGGCTCATATGAGAGTAGACACACAGGGCTTTAAGAATTTGTTTATTTTTAATTAATTTAAGTTTATTTTAAATAAATTTGTTTATTTATTTATAAGAATTTGAAGTGTTTATTTTATTTATAAGAATTGATTAATTTTTTTTACATTAGCCTACTAGGTTTATATGTTACAATTTTATACTGGAAGTTGTATACAGTATACAGTTTTATCTCTGCACCAGTGTTATTGTGGAGAGGTGTGATTTGTTTGGCCAGCAGGGGGCTCACACCCCTCAACTCGTGATACTCCACACACAGAAACCCAACAGTGTCCTGACTAATCTTCTAACAGACTTGCAGTAATAAAATTTCTTGATACTGATTGAAAATGTCCGATAAGTCGATTTGGAACACCAGTGTACTGCGAGAAAGCCAATCTTGAGAGAGATTAATGAGTTTTTATTGATCACATATACATTACAGCACAGTGAAATTCGTTTTTTTTTTTTGCATATGTTGGGGGTTGGGGTTATAGCGCAGGGTCAACCATGATAGGGTTAAAGAGGGTTAAGGGCCTTGCTCAGGGGCCCAACAGGTAACCCAGTGCCTTAACCGCTAAGCCACCACAGCCCCGTGGTGAAAGGGTTCAATTCAAGTTAAATTCTAGTCAGGTACAACTAGAATCTTAAAGCATTCTTTGCTTTGTCTCTTAGGGGGAAATGTTCTATGTACTGTAGAACCCAGCTAAGCCTTTGCCTTTCAGAAAAACTTACAAACAGAACTTATTTAGAAAGCTGGAAATGTTAACCATCCAAATATGCCTTGAGAAGTTAACTTTTTTATTCTAAAAGTGTTGGCTTTTAACTATAAGGAAGGAATAAAACACTTGGGGTGTGCTGTTTTAGGAAAATAATCAATGTGGGGCCGTGTGATGAGTATTTTTCTAGAACAGCACACCCTGAACTGTTTTATTCCTCTTATACCATGACAGTTTGCCAACATTTAAAAAAAAAATTGATATGTATGAAAAAAATAAATAAAATCAATTTAGCTAGTCAATTCCTGTTATTGTTTGTATTATAGCAGCTATAAAGTCATTCCTTCACCAGCCTCTTCTTTTCCTCGCTAAAGAAAACTTTTCTATATCGGCAATTAGCTGTTACTATAGAAACAATAGCTTATTTGAATAGAAGCATTAATATAAGCCTGTAATTTGCCTAAACAGCTGGAACTACTGTCAGGGAGGGCTGCTGTTATAGAAAATGAAGCAAAACCTTCTGACCAATCAGATTTGAGAATTCAGCAGTTCTAAATAATAACCACAACAACTTTGATAGTAGTTGAAGATGATTGGCGTCATAAAAAAACCCATCTTTGACGAATCCGGTGATTGATCACACTACCTTAGCTCAGCGTTGATTATTTAAGCCTGTCTTTCTTGCCACTGCGTGTGAGTGTGTGTGTGAGAGAGAGAGAGCAAGAGTGAGAGAGAGACAGAGAGAGATGAGAGATGAGTGCGCACTTGTCAGCTCTTGTCAGTTTTTCTCGGTCAGGCATATTGAGTAGCGAAGTGTAAGGAACGTTCTAGATGTACTGCGCCAAAGTGTTCTAGTTAAATATGGATCTCATTGTAGAGAGATGGAGAGGACGTCAGGGGAGAAACGTTCAAATTAATAGTGAAGATGGACGGGCTCTCACTTTTTTCCTCTTTTTTTAGAGGTCAGGAAATTTAGTAGTCTGTTTGTATGCTTCCTGTCTGTCCAGATTATTAATAATAGATTGCCTTCGTTTATGATGCAACAGCCATGTGGTCAGTGTAAGGTGTGTGTACGTGTGTGTGTGTGTGTGTGTGTGTGTGGAGGGGAAAAAGTTTCTTTCTCACTTTCTCCCCTAATCCTGATGTTTTTTTTTTTTCTCCCCTCAGTTCTGCAGAGACCCTTTGCTCTTTCTCTGGTCTCGATACGGAGAAAAGCAACATGAAACTTTAATGCTCTCTCTCTCTCTCTCTCTCTCTCTCTCTCGCTTCTCTCTGCTTCAGACGCTCTCTCTGCAGCTCGGTTTGATTCCTGCGCCTCCGCGTGGGGTTTTTACTCCGCTGTAGGATTTGCTGTGGGTTATTAATGAGGAAGCTTGACACCCCTTTTTACGGCTTTTAACATCGCAAATAAAACAGAATCTTGTGCGGCAGTAGCTTTAAGATCCAAACCGTTTACCATCTGTCTGTTCGCATGTGCTTGTACTTTATGTTTGGTATCTTGTGCTGCCTACGTGTACATATGAAAAACCTGCTTTTCACAGTTTCCTCTTCACAGATGGGCCGTGTTCAGTATTTATTCTTATTCTTTGTATTTAACGTTTATTGCCAATGTGCTTTTGTGTGTGTGCACATTTATGTTGATTAGGTTTGTTTAGCCTCAGACAGTACCTCCAGTCAAATATATTGCGTTTAAGGCTGCCTAGAGATAATCAGTGTTTCGCGTTTCGCTCACCGCATTATCTTACTGCGAGAATGCTTCATCATCAAGACACGTTTAAAAGCATATAGCGTTTCTAAATTTATCCATCCATTTTTCTTACCGCTTATCCGACACATGGGTACAGCAGGGGACCCTGCTGGACAGGGTGCCAATCCATGGCAGGGCACAATCGCACGCACGTTCACACACCGCGGACGATTTGGAAATGCCGATCAGCCTACAACGTGCGTCTTTGGACTGGGGGAGGGAACCGGAGTACCCGGAGGAAACCCCACGAAGAAGAAGACGAGAGAACGTGCAAATTCCACGCACATAAGGCAGAGGCGGGAATCGAACCCCCAACCCGAATCCTTCTGTATCTACAGCTCAAAGCAAAAAACAACCCAAAAAAGTTCTGAAGATGAGGTCTCATCTCACTGGGTGTTACTTGTTACTGTCTCATAAAAGAATCTCCGGAAGCAGTATCTGCTTCACTGAGATGTGTGTATTTCTATCATACACTAAAGCTATGATTTTGGCTTTACGGTTTTAGTTTTGTTTACATTCCCAAGGTGCGTCACGACACTAACAGAACTCAAAGCAAGCCTCTGCTGCATCAAGCTCTGTCTCGTTCTCCACCCGCCTCACTCAGACTTTCCTCCCTCCTTCGTCTCGCCGGCGACCCTGTTTTGTTTTGTTTTCAGCGTGTGAATAACGCTGTTCATCTGATGGGCTCAGGACAAGGTCTTCCATTATGATAGGGTGTGTGGGTGTGTGTGTGTGTGTGTGTGAGAGAGAGAGAGAGAGAGAGAGAGAGAGAGAGAGATTAAGATTCCATCCATTATGATGGGGTAGGTGTTTACATGACACTTTGACAAAGAAAGACATGAAAGTGCAGGCGTAAGCCGTGCGTGTTTGTGTGTGTGTGTGTGTGTGTGTGTGTGTGTGTGTGCCAGGAGATCAAGTGCAGGATGTCTTTCGGTGAGGCTTCTTGAAGTGTATTCTCAGGCAGTCTTGCCAATAAATCACATCCTCCAAAATGCTAATATCAACCTTCTGTCCTGTATCCAACGGCTTAGAGAGAAGACTGCCAGTTCTGTCTGACCTAAAAAAATTTAAAAAAGTGAAATTAATCAATCAGGACTTCTATTTCTGTCTGTATTGGAAAGGCTTTGTTCTGTTAAAACCCCTTCGATGAGACATATTTTAGTGCATTATTTACAAAACTGACATATAATCCCCGAGTCATACAGGACAGGTAAAGCAGGTGAGCATTAAAGAGGCCCCTGATGACTGATCACACAAGTCAAAATGATGTGGAAATTCCCTCAAACCACCAACTCATACACAGGGACACCTTCGACCTTGATTCCTCCTCCTAAAGGTCACAGTCGTGTTAAACGAATGTGTATGAGCGATGCTGTTCAAATGAAGAGGATGTGCATACAGTGTTAGGAGGTCAGAGAAGAAAAGGGAAAGGATACGAAGCGGAATTGAGGAACCAGAGGGAGTTGGTGGATGAATGGATTAAGGATGAAAGCTCGGATAAGAATTAGACATCGCAAAATGATTCTTTGGTTGTAAGTTAAGATCAGTGGTCTTAGAGCCCTTAATGTGACATGCTGATGTCCAAGGCTCATGAATTCACCCATATAGAGAACAGATAGAAACTCGGCACAAAGCGAAACTAACTGCTTCCACAAGCAAATGGAGTGAGTTTGTTTTTTTTTATATTGTTTGTATTTGGTCTGGCCGTTGCTTTAGCTGAAAAAAAAACAAAAACAGAAAAGTTTTGTTTTCAGGTGTCTCCCGTATCGCTGTAACAAGAGGTCAAACATGTAAATGCTACAGCTAAACCCTAGACATAGGCACTTGCTGAAGATGAGTGAATGAACAAATCTCAGTCAGTACGTTTACATGGATAACAATTATCTGATATTAACCCGATATTAGGAGAAATACATGTATATAGTAGGAGAAATACATGTGTATATAGTAGGAGAAATACATGTATATAGTAGGAGAATTACATGTGTATATAGTAGGAGAAATACATGTATATAGTAGGAGAAATACATGTATATAGTAGGAGAAATACATGTATATAGTAGGAGAATTACATGTGTATATAGTAGGAGAAATACATGTATATAGTAGGAGAATTACATGTGTATATAGTAGGAGAAATACATGTATATTGTAGGAGAAATACATGTATATTGTAGGAGAAATACATGTATATAGTAGGAGAAATACATGTATATTGTAGGAGAATTGCATGTATATAGTAGGAGAAATACATGTATATTGTAGGAGAATTGCATGTATATAGTAGGAGAAATACATGTATATTGTAGGAGAAATACATGTATATTGTAGGAGAAATACATGTATATAGTAGGAGAAATACATGTATATAGTAGGAGAAATACATGTATATTGTAGGAGAAATACATGTATATAGTAGGAGAATTACATGTGTATATAGTAGGAGAAATACATGTATATAGTAGGAGAAATACATGTATATAGTAGGAGAAATACATGTATATAGTAGGAGAATTACATGTGTATATAGTAGGAGAAATACATGTATATAGTAGGAGAATTACATGTGTATATAGTAGGAGAAATACATGTATATTGTAGGAGAAATACATGTATATTGTAGGAGAAATACATGTATATAGTAGGAGAAATACATGTATATTGTAGGAGAAATACATGTATATTGTAGGAGAAATACATGTATATAGTAGGAGAAATACATGTATATTGTAGGAGAATTGCATGTATATAGTAGGAGAAATACATGTATATTGTAGGAGAATTGCATGTATATAGTAGGAGAAATACATGTATATTGTAGGAGAAATACATGTATATTGTAGGAGAAATACATGTATATAGTAGGAGAAATACATGTATATAGTAGGAGAAATACATGTATATTGTAGGAGAAATACATGTATATAGTAGGAGAAATACATGTATCTCAGCTACTATATAGTGGGTAAGTACACGGTTTCGGACGCAGTCAAGCAGTCGTCTATTTGCACGTATAGCATAACAAATAATTAACTGAACTTGAAGCTTTCATAAAATTAAATATGAAACACCAAAAACTGTATACGGTACCATAACGAAGATGAACTGTATGTCAATACGTGAAATTCTGGAGGGAACGTCGGACGGCGTGGTGCGGTGACGTTGACATGTGACGTTAATCCATCTATGTTCTATAACATGTAAAACAGGAACATGAAAGGAATATTCTAAAAGCGACTCATGTAAACACCTTAATCAGAATACTGTCTTATTCAGAATAAGGCCAATAATTAGATTACTGCTGTCCATGTCAATGTAGTCACTGTAGTGAAAAAACAAACAAACATGAAAGTCAGCATGTTTTGTTTGGCAAGTATCAGTTTTTGTCATTTTCTGATTCTTTGTCACCAAACAAGAACCCCAAAATTGAGCATTTAGTTCTTTTAAGGCTAAGCTTGGCCTACTACATTACTGCACATAATGAACACACACACACACACACACACACACACACACACACACACACACACACACACAGAGCTCACTAATCCCATCGAACAATCCCAGAATTTGGAGGTTGGAGGATTTTCCTCATCAAAGGCTACAGACCACCCACTACAACACACATACAGGGACAATAACACTTAGATCCAGCAGCGTCTGCCTGGTATCTACTATTCTAACGAACACACACACACACACACACACACACACACACACACACACACACATATACACATTGTTTTAAGGATTGAGTTTGTGTTTATTAGGCATGTATGAAAGATAGAGATGCGTGCATGTGTCTCTGTGTGCATATGCTATTCTGTGTGTGTGTGTGTGTGTGTGTGGGCATGCATGCACCAGCATTTATTTAATTGCTTCCCTTTGAAGAGAAAGTACATGAAAAGAACAGGCGCTTTTGTCGAACGAGATTCTTAGTGAAATTTAAACTGTTTGTTACTTAAAAGCTGCTTTTGAAATACAAAAAGAAAAAAAAAAAAGATGGAGGCTAATAACAACAGTCATTTACATGTCCGGCTTAGGCGTGTTGAGCAGAGAAAGCATCTCTTTTCCTTTTCTCTCGCTCTGTCCTTTTTCCCCCATCACAAAAGCAGCGGGCTCCTCGCGTCCCCCTCCTCCCTCACGCCGGCGTTTTGTGTTTTCGTGATTGATTGCTTCCAAAGACTATATTTTTTTGCTTTGTGTTTCTAAGAGAATGACTCCATTGTACAGCTCAGAGTCTTGTCTGTAATTCTGCAATGGGCCTTAGGAGCAGTTTGGGGAATCTGGAGGAAAAACAGAGGAAGGTGATGAGCGCAACAGGAAAATGTGGATTTTTTTTTTTTTGGTCAAAAAAAAAATCAAATCAATTGCAGATAGGCAGTGTTACATTTTTGGGAAATAGTTTCGTTTAGGGAGAATGGATAGGAGTAGTTAAGTAGGTTGTTTGTATAGTAGAGGTGCCAACATTTATGTATTTTAACCCATCGCTACGCAGATTTCAGCTAAAACAGCAAACGTGAATAAAATTCCCCAGGCGGAAAAGCCAGTTCACTGAAGGGGAAAGGACACTGGATGTAAAAGTTGGTCTGTTATTTGAGGTTATTTTCATTCAGTGCCAACTCCATGTCCTCCTTGGAAGTGCGTACGATTTCAGAGGTGCGTACGATTATGATGTGGTGTGTGTCCAAGCAGTTTTGGTTGGGAAAAAAAAAGAACGGATGGACTGGGGGGAAAACGACTTTAATTTTACTGCCTGCTGTTGACGTCACATTCATATTGGCGGTTTTTTTTGTTATAGACACGCCCCCTGTCAACGCTTAGAAACATAAGTAATGTGTAATTATGTAAAAAAAGACGGCATTACGACATTGTGGTGGAGTTCAAACTTGTGCTTGCTTCGTAATACGTTATTTCCGACAGTACTCGAAGGCAGCATTTAAAAAGGTGATCTTGAAGAAGTGGGCGGGGCTTTGGTGTCACTGGTCAGTAAAACAAAATGGAGGAGCTGCTTATTATTAAGTAGCACTCATTTACAACACTGCTTTTGACTCGCTCTTTATTTACTGTCGATGCACGTGGTTGGGGGTTCGACTCCCGCTTCCGAGTTTGCATTCTCTTCCCGTGCTTGTGGGGTTTCCTTCGGGTACTCCGGTTTCCTCCCCTAGTCCAAAGACATGCATTGTAGACTGATTAGCATTTCCAAATTGTCCGTAGCGTGTGAATGAATGTGTGTGCGATTGTGCTGTGCGATAGGTTGGCACCCGGTCCAGGGTGTCCCTCAGCCTTGTGCCCTGAGTTCCCTGGGATAGGCTCCAGGTTCCCCCGCGGTCCTGTGGTGGATAAGCGCTACAGAAAATGGATGGATGGACAAATGCTTAAAATCCTGCACGATAGGAATTTCTAGTTTGCAAAGTTGGCACATCTGATATTGATGTTTACTCTTAACTTTCAAGCGTTTGGCAACTGCTGTGAATTATTCAGCAGCTACAGTGTAAGTTTAGTTACAAGAGTGCGGAATATAAATCTGGTCCCGCTGATGGTTCGAGGGATTTCATTTTAATCCAGAAACATGAAAGCATGGAGATATGGAAATAGAACTGAAACAATAGAAAGAAGTGAAAAGGGGGAAGAAAAAGCCTCGGTTATAACCAAGATATGCAGAAATGTGTCATTAAATGCAATGATGCTTTTGTAACGGTTGCACTAAATCTCTCCGGCTCGTGAGCAAAGCTTAAAGAGCATCTCTCCGCCAAGCAGCACAGCGCGTACTCATTTCTCTGCCTGTTTTTTATTTTTTATTTTTTTTTTTTATACGATGTGCTCGCAGCGACAGCACAAATGTGCTTATGCCTGCAGATTTCTAGCGGCGCTGTAAAATATAATGTATGTGTGTGTTAACATCAGGTAAATTGCTTATATCTCACACCTTATGTGTTAGATTTCATAGTGCTTCACTGTGTGTGTGTGTGTGTGTGTGTGCTGACATTTCAGTAGATCTCCCCCCTCCAGTCTTCCCCCTCCCTCAATTTAATTGCTGCTTTTCAGGGACGCGCTTGACTGCATAATTGTCAAAACTCTGCGTGATTGAACTCTCCTTCACATACCAAACCTGACACTTTCTGATGCGTCTCGTCTCTTTATGACACTTTTCAAATAAAGGAAGCGCTCCAGATGTTTGCGGTGATTTTTCTCTCTCTCCCCCCTTTCTCTTCCTCGCTGCAGATTTCGGGGGGCGCTGCTGTGAGCGTGTGCAGGAGGATTAGAGATTTGTGGGGACAGGCTGTCTGTGTGTTTGGCAGGCGTGGACAGGTCCGCTCCATGCCGCATATGAATGTTTTAGCGAACGCTTATATATTGTATAATGAGACGGAATGAAGCGTACTAAGGTTTGTTTATTAGCGGTGAAGAAAAGTTTGAAGCGTTCATTTAAAAAAATAATTAATTAATTAATTGCTGTACTTAATGAATGCTTCAGAGATGTCTCTGTTATCGTTCCAAATGAATATCACGCACATCATCCGCCTTTAGGACGTTTCCAAATCCACACTGTCGCCCCTGGTTGTTCGTCTGCTAAATTTCCGTCCATCCCCAGTAAATATCACTTTTCCAAAAGGATCGGCGCTTTGTTGACAATATCTAATGTAAAAACATGTTATCAGTAATAATCTATGCATTCCCATTAAGGATTTTCCTATAACAACATGTACTGAAGCGTTTTATTCCTCTTAATCTACAGCAATTTACAATACTTGTTTTTATCATCAATTAAAGAATGACGCACCATATTTTCTGTTTATTTATAGTTACATTTATTCCATTTATTTACATGGAATGCGAAAGCAAGTAAGTTCCTGTTATCACTTACATTACAGCAGATATAAAGAGTCGCTCCCGCACCAGTCATTCTTTTCTACTTTCTTTCGAGACGTTAATAAGATAAAACTAAAACAAGAAACAACAACAACGAAAGAACGGAGCTTGTCATGTTACAGAAAAAAAAAAAAAACTGGAAAAAACAAAAAACTGAAATGAAAAGAGCCACTGTCATGAAGTCTTTCCTGTGGCGGAATAATCGGATGTAATTTTTGTAAACCAATTAAAAATATTGTTGATAAGTCAATAGAATTCAAAATAAAGTGAACGTGTTTAGTATTTGTACGTGAATGCTTCGGACTTCCGAATCAGTTGCAGGTTAGAGGTCATGCTTCAAGATCTAAATACTAAGCCATCTGTTTCAAATGCTTCTGTAATCTTCGCTATGAGAAAGGTACATCTTCGTTCGCTCAGCTACAAACAATAAAAACACGTGGTCTTTGGTCCAATTCCATACTGTTCTTCCAAATAGAAGAGAATGCTCTTCCAAATAGAGAGAAGACACCCCAGTGACCAGCGTCCGTATTCCTTTTTCCTGATCGTTCAGTGTTCATTCGGATGATATCTTTTCGATAAAAACCTTCGCAGCAGCAGTTGTACACACCCACGCCACCGTGCTTCACAGATGTGGCGATGTGCGTTTGATCACACGCGGTTCCTTTTCTTCTCTTTCAATAAATCTTCAACACACCTGTCCATAAACCTGCACCCCATCCCGCCCCCTCCCCCCCAACAAACCCTACAGGCTTTTAAATGTATTTTTAGCGACATGTAATCTGGCCATGCTGTTCATGAGGTTTACTGATGATTTACATCCGGTTAAAAACCATCTCAGCTCACACTCGTTTATTCCTCTTTATACCACAGCGCGGTTGAAATTCTTAAATCTGATCAGTTGGAAGGTGTTGATGAATTTTCTAGAACAGCAGCTCTGACAGTAGTTCAGACTGCAGGGCAAAGCACAGGTTTATAGTAACGCACTTCCCAATGTTAAGAGAGAAGCATTAACTTCACCATTTATTTTGATCCGAGCTCTTATTGAAATGCGTTTAGGATAAATGAAAATATATATATATACTTTAATCTAGCGTGTACAAACTGGTAGATCATTCTTAAAATTATTTATGGATGGTGTTGTATATTTTAAGAATAACCTAAAATTACTTTAAAGGTGCTTTAGCCGTGATTAGTCAAGATTAGTCAAGATTAGTCAAGATTAGCTTTTAAGTACTTGGACTTAATGATTTTCAATTATTTGTTATTATTATTTGCAGTCCTCTGTGATGGCTAAAACAACAGTTTAACATTAATTTAGTTGACATTTTTTTTAATGAACGCTCAGAAGAATTTCAGGTGACTGTCACCTCTGGTGTTTGCACAGTTAGCAGTGTTGGCTGCACTGGAGTTAGCTAGCATTGCATACATTTCTCTAAAAGTGGTTCATCTCTTAGGGATAAAAATGTATTTACTTAATTCATGATGTGAAGCAGCCATTCAAACAGTACAAACCTGTCCAGGAGCGCTGTCGCTAATTCTGCATCCAACTTCATTCCCATCATCCGTAATAAATTACAGTAATAATGCAAAAGCACTGTCGAAGTTTATTCTAGTTTTACTGCGTATCTGGCTGTGCTGGGCGCTTGCCGGTTTCAGCCATGTGTTTTCTTTCAAAAAAGACTGAGATGGGGCGGAGTAAAAGGGTGTTTGGGGGCGTGTCTTGAAAAATTGGACCATGTAAACACAAACAAGCAGGCAGTCAGGACACACAGTTTTCCACACAGGGTTTTTTCAGCCACCTAATACACTTGTGCTGAGGCCATGGCTTACATCCTTTCTTTTTTTTTTTGTTAATCATACAAAATATGAAGCATAATTTCCAGGTTATTTGTACAAGTAAG